>NW_027397402.1:0-34518 GCF_003265705.2 Callorhinus ursinus | reverse complement strand
AAAAGTTGGGTATTCATCCTTTCTGATGGCTGAGTAATATTCCATTGTATATATGGACCACATCTTCTTCTTTATCCATTCATCTGTTGAAGGGCATCTCAGCTTTTGCAACAGTTTGGCTCTTGCGGACACTGCTGCGATGAACATTGGGGTGCATATGGCCCTTCTTTTCACTGCATCTGTGTCTTTGAGGTAAATACCCAGTAGCGCAATTGCTGGTTCATAGGGTAGCTCTATTTTTAATTTTTTGAGGCACCTCCACACTGTTTTCCAAAGTGGCTGTACCAACTTGCATTCCCACCAACAGTGTAAGAGGGTTCCCCTTTCTCCACAACCTCTCCAACATTTGTTGTTTCTTGCCTTGTCAATTTTTGCCATTCTAACTGGTGTAAGGTGGTATCTCAATGTGGTTTTGATTTGAATTTCCCTAATGGCTAATGATGATGAACATTTTTTCATGTGTCTGTTAGCCATTTGTATGTCTTCTTTGGAGAACCGTCTGTTCATGTCTTCTGCCCACTTTTTGACTTGATTATTTGTTTCTTGGGTGTTGAGTTTGAGATCTTGGATACCAGCCCTTTGTCTGTAGTGTCATTTGCAAATATCTTCTCCCATTCTGTGCTTGTCTCCTCATTTTATTGACTGTTTCCTTTGCTGTGCAGAAGCTTTTTATCTTGATGAAGTCCCAAAACTTCATTTTTACTTCTGCTTCACTAGCCTTTGGAGATGTATCTTGAAAGAAGTTGCTCTGGCCGATGTCAAAGAGGTTACTGCCTATCTCCTCTAGGATTTTGATGGATTCCTGTCTCACATTGAGGTCTTTCATCCATTTTGAGTTTATCTTTGTCTATGGTGTTAGAGAATGGTCGAGTTTCATTCTTCTGTATATAGCTGTCCAATTTTCCCATCACCGTTTATTGAAGAGACCTTCTTTTTTCCATTGCATATTTTTTTCCTCCTTTGTCAAAGATTATTTGACCAGAGAGTTGAGGGTCCATATCTGGGCTCTCTATTCTGTTCCATTGGTTTATTTATCTGTTTTTGTGCCAGTACCATGCTGTCTTCGTGATCACAGCTTTGTAATATTGCTTGAAATCTGGCAATGTGATGCCCCCAGCTTTGTTTTTCTTTTTCAACATTTCCTTGGTGATTCAGGATCTTATCATATTACATATTTTCTAATTCCAATTTTGGGATTGTTTGTTCCAGCACTTTGAAAAATGCCATTGGTATTTTGATTGGGATGGCGTTGAAGGTATAGATTGCTCTGGGCAGCATAGACATTTTAACAATGTTTATTCTTCTGATCCATGGGCATGGATTGTTTTTCCATCTTTTTGTGTCTTCTTCAGTTTCTTTCATGAGTGTTCTGTAGTTCGTAGAGTATAGATCCCCTACCCCTTTGGTTAGGTTTATTCCAAGGTATCTTATGGTTTTTGGTGCTATTGTAAATGGAATCGATTCTCTAATTTCTCTTTTTACAGTTACATTGTTAGTATATAAGAAAGCATTTCATTTTGTGCATTGATTTTTGTATCCTGCCATATTACTGAATTGCTGTACGAGTTCTAGTAATTTGGGGGTGGAGTCTTTTGGGTTTTCCACATAAAGTATCATGTCATCTGTGAAGAGAGAGGGTTTGACTTCTTCTTTGCCAATTTGAATGCCTTTTATTTCTTTTTGTTGTCTGATTGCTGTGGCTAGGACTTCTAGTACTGTGTTGAACAACAGTGGTGAGAGTGGGCATCCTTGTTGTGTTCCTGATCTTAAGGGAAAGGCTCCCAGCTTTTCCCCATTGAGGATGATATTCGCTTTGGGTTTTTCATAGATGAATTTTATGAACTTAAGGAATGTTCCCTCTATCCTTAACTCTGAAGAGTTTTAATCAGGAAAGGATGCTGTATTTTGTGAAATGCTTTTTCTGCATCAATTGAGAGGATTGAGGTTCTTCTCTCTCCTCCTATTAATGTGTTCTATCACAGTGATTGATTTGAGAATGTTGAACCACTCTTGCATCCCGGGGATAAATCCCACTTGGTTGTGGTGGATGATCCTTTTAAAGTATTGTTGGATCCTATTAGCTAGGATTTTGTTGAGAATTTTGGCATCCATATTCATCAGGGATATCGGTCTGAAGTTCTCCTTTTTGATGGGGTCTTTGGTTTGGGGAACAAGGTAATGCTGGCCTTATAGAATGAGTCTGGAAGCTTTCCTTCTGTTTCTATTTTTTGAAACAGGTTCAGGAGAATGGGTATTATTTCTTCTTTGAATGTTTGGTAGAATTCACCAGGGAATCCATCAGGCCCTGGACTCTTGTTTTTTGGGACGTTTTTGATTATTGCTTCAATCTCGTTACTGGTTATTGGCCTATTCAGATTGTCAATTTCTTCCTGTTTCAGTCTTGGCAGTTTATCAGTTTCCAGGAAGGCATCCATTTCTTCCAGGTTGCTTAATTTATTGGCATATAGTGTTGATAATAATTTCTAATAATTGTTTCTATTTCCTTGGTGTTATTCGTGGTCTCTCCCCTTTCATTCATAATTTTATTAATTTGGGTCCTTTCTCTTTTCTTTTGGATAAGTCTGGCCAGTGGTTTATTGATCTTATTAATTCTTTCAAAGAATCAGCTTCTAGTTTAATTGATCTGCTCTACTGTATTTCTGGTTTCTAATTCATTGATCTGTTCTAATCTTAATTATTTCTCTTCTAAAGCGTGGCTTAGGCATTTTTGTTGTTTTTTCTCTAGTTCTTTAAGGTGTAAAGTTAGTTGGTGAATTTGGGATTTTTCTGTTTTTTTGAGTGAGACTTGGATGGCTATGTATCTCCCCCTTAGGATCGCCTTTGCAGTATCCTATAGTTTTTGGACCGATGTGCTTTCATTCTCCTTGGTTTCCAATGATTGTTTAAGTTCTTTCATTTCCTGGTTGACCCAAACATTATTGAGCAGAGTAGTCTTTAGCTTCCAAATGTTTGAATTTCTCCCAAAATTTTCTTGTGATTGAGTTCCAGTTTTAAAGCATTATGGTCTGAGAATATGCAGGGAATAATCTCAATCTTTTGGTATCAGTTGAGACCTGATTTGTGACCCAGTATGTGATCTATTCTGGAGAAAGTTCCACGTGCACTCGAGAAGAATGAGTATTCTGTTGTTTTAGGGTGGAATGTTCTGTATATATCTATGAGGTCCATTTGGTCCAGTGTGTCATTCAAAGCTCTTGTTTCTTTGTTGATTTTCTGCTTAGATGATCTGTCTGTTGCTAAGAGTAAAGTATTGGGTTCTTCTACAATTAGCATATTATTATCAATATGGCTCTTAATTTTGCTTAAGTTGGCTTATGTAGTTGGCTGCTCCCACGTTGGGGGCAAGGATATTTACAATTGTTAGATCTTCTTGTTGGACAGACCCTTTAAGAATGATATAGTGTTCTTCTGTGTCTCTAACTACAGTCTTTAGCTTAAAATCTAATTTGTTCTGATATAAGAATTGCTACCCCAGCTTTCTTTTGAGGTCCGCTGGCATGGAAGATGGATCTCCATCCCTTCACTTTCAGTCTGGATGTATGTTTAGGTTCAAAATGAGTCTCTTGTAGACAGCATACGGATGGGTCCTGTCTTTTTATCCAATGTGCACTCTTGTGCCGTTTTATGGGAGCATTTAGGCTGTTCACATTGAGAGTGATTATTGAAAGATATGATTTTATTGTCATCATGTTGCCTATGAAGTCCTTGTTTCTATTGATTGTCTTTGTAAATTTCTGTTCTGTATCACTCTTGGGGTCTTTCTCCTTTTATAAAACCCCCCTTCATATTTCTTGCAGGCCTGCCTTAGTGATCACATATTCTTTTAGTTTCTTCCAGTCCTGGAAGCTCTGTATCTCTTCATCCATTCTAAATGACAACCTTGCTGGATACAGTATTCTTGGCTGCATGTTCTTCTAATTTAGTACCCTGAATATGTCTTGCCAGGCCTTTCTGGCTTGCCAGGCCTCTGTGGATAGGTCTGACATTATTCTGATGTTTCTCCCTCTGTACATAAGGAATCTCTTCCCACTAACTGCCCTTTGTTCTAAGATTTGCGAGTTTTACTATTACATGTCGGGGCATGCTCTGTTCCTTAATCTTGGGAGGGGTCCTCTCTGCCTCTAGGACATGAATGTTTGTTTCATTCCCCAGATTAGGGAAGTTCTCAGCTATGATTTGCTCAAATATATCTTCTAGTCCTCTCTCTCTCTCCACCCTCTCAGGGGTTCCAAGAATTCTGACATTGGAACATTTGGTTGTGTCACTTATTTCTCTCATTCTGTTTTCAGGGATTTTAAGCTGTTTGTTCCAGGCCTCCTCCTGTTCATTCTTGTCTATCAGTTTGTCTTTAGATTACTGTTTCATTTTTCTGCCTCATTTATCCTAGCTGTTAGAGTATCTAGATTAGATTGGATCTCATTGATAGTATTTTTAAATTCTCCCAGATCAGCTCTTATTTTTGCCCTTAGAGACTCTATGTTTCCGTTAATCAATTTCTCCATTCTAGCTCTTGTCTTCATAACTGTTATCCTGAATTCCATTTCCGACATCTTGGTTATATCTGAATCAATTTGTAAATCTGTGGCAGAAGTCATAGTCTCTGAGTCTTTCCTATTTTGGGGGTTCCTCCTCTTAGTCATTCTGTTGAGGGGTGGTGGAGGGAATGTACAGGATCCAAATTATTGACCATAACCCAAGCAAGATGCACCTGTTTTATAGGGACCCTAGGGTTGCCGGCCTCTTGTTCTCCCAGCCTATCTTCTGGGGTAGGGGCCTGCCGCTCTGTTCATCAGGCAACCCTGTTTGGGCAGAGTTGCCCTGCCCCCTTTGATGGGGGATGGGCTCAGTCAAAACTGTTTTTTGGGGCTTTTGTTCTCTGGCGGCTTTCCCTGGTGGCTTTCCATGTCTCTTCCAGGAGAACAGAAGTGACCATTTCCAACCCTCTGCCTCAGAGTTTTAGAGAGACTGCAGTCTATTCTTCAGTGAGCTCTCCAGGTCAAACTCTCCGTTTCTGTCTGTGCTGCTAAAACCACAGCGTCCTGGATTGTGCGCCTCTCAGCAGCACTCTCAGTCCTTATCTCCAGGTTGGGGCACGTCTCTGCCCTTTGTGTTTCTAAAACTGCAAGCTGCCCCCAGTTCATATGCATGCCCCTAGTGCTCCAGGTTTCAGTCCGGTGACTGCCCTAAAGTCCTTTCCCCTCCACTACTGGTCTGCGAGTCTGTGCCCCGTCCCCAGCGTGGGAGGCTTTTGCGCTCCTGTGTTATTTCACCTTCCCTGGCTCAAGCGCTTAAGGCATCTTCTTCCCCCTTCCATTTATCTTCCAATATTTGCCCATGGAATCGCGGCTCCCTGCTTCAGACCTCAAAACCAACTGCCTGTGATATTCTGTTTGTAGAGATCCGGAAATATCTTCTTACATCTCAGGCTGATTTCGTGGGTGGTCAGAGTGGTCTGGTAGATATCCAGGTCAATTCAGGTGACCGGTTGAAATAGGGCCCCATACTCTCCTGCCATCTTTTATGAATCTATTATGTTATAATAAGAACTTTCTATTCCCCCCCCTTGCTTCTACATTTATTTATTTGTTTGTTTTTATCAGTTTGACTCTAGGATATTTTATGTTTAGGATTGTAATCCTGTACCATCATTATTTTTTTGCTAAAATTGTTCCAGCTTAAACCCACCAGGTGCTTTGATATTTGTTGTTCTTTTAAATTTATTTTATGAATAGTTTTAGATTTACAACAAAATTAAGAAAATAGTACATGGAGTTCCCATATACCCCAGTTTCCCCTATTATTACATCCTATTTAGTATAGTATATTTGTTACAATTAATGAATCGATACATTATTAGCTAACACATATAGTTTATTCATATTTCTTTAGTTTTTAACTTAATGTCCTTTTTCTGTTACAGGAGCCCATTAAGGATACCATATGACATTAATTTGTTGTATCCTCTTAGGCTTCTCTTAGCTCTGATAGTTTTTCAGGCTTTCCTTAGTTTTGATGGCCTCGACAGTTTTGGAGAAATACTTGTCAGGCATTTTGTAGGATGTCCTTCTTTGGAGTTTGCCTGATGTGTTTTTCATAATTAAAGTGTAGTTATGAGATTTGAGGAGAGGTAAAGTACCATTTTCATCACATCATATCAAGAATACATATCATTAGCATGATTTATCACTGTTGATGTTAATCTTGATTACCTGGCTGAGGTAGTATTTGTCAGATTCTCCACTGTAAATTCACTGTTTTTTAAAAAATGATCCCTTTCCTTTAGTTTCTGGAAGGAAGTCACTATGCACAGCACACACTTAAGGAAAGGATAGTTCAGCTTCTTCTTCTTGAGGGCAGAATATTTACATAAATTATTTGGAATTCTGTGTGGGAGATTTCTGTTATTGCACATTTATTTATTATTCAAGTATTTATGTCATTATAGAATCATAGATATTTATTTTATATACTGGGTTATATTACAGTACTACCTGACTGTCCTCAAATTGGTTTGACTTTGGCCATTGGGAGCTCAGAAAGAAGTCAAGCTAAAAGATGGTCCTTTGACATATTCCCTCTATGTCATTTGTTCTTATTTTACAACTTTCTAACTTTCTGGCACTGTAATATGCTCTATAGTCATCTTATGTATTTCTTGCCCCAATTCTAGATTCAGTAAGTTTCCCAAGGGGCAGTTCTCATTCCTTTTAGAAGAAACTGTGATCTGAGCTTTATGCTCATTGATGTGCTCATTGCTACTGGGATTTTGCTGCTTTTATTTATTTATTTTTTAAGTTTTTATTTAAATTCTAGTTAGTTAACATACAGTGTAATATTGGTTTCAGGTGTACAGTTTAGTGATTCATCACTTACAAACAACACCCAGTGCTCATCACAAGTGCCCTCCTTAATCCCCATCATCTGTTTTACCCATCCCCCTCCACTTCCGCTCTGGTAACCATCAATTTGTTCTTTATAGTTAAAAGTCTGTTTCTTGGCTTGCCTCTCCATTTCTCTGCCTATGCTCATTTCTTTTGTTTCTTAAATTCCACATTTGAGTGAAATCATATGGTATTTATCTTCCTCCAATGGACTTATTTCGCTTAGCATAATACTCTCTAGCTCCATCCATGTCCTGCAAATGGCAAGCTTTCATTCTTTTTTATGGATGAGTAAGATTCTCTTGTATATATACCACTTCTTCTTTATCCCTTCATCACTCATGGACACTTGGGCTGTTTCCATTATATGGCTATTGGAGATAATGCTGCTATAAACATCACAGTGCATGATCCCTTTCATTAGTATTTTTGTATTCTTTGGATAAATACCTAGTAGTACAATTGCTGGATTGTAGGGTCTCTCTATTTTTAACTTTTGAGGAACCTCCATTCTGTTTTCCAGAGTGGCTGCACCAGTTTGCATTCCCACCAAGATTGCAAGAGGCTCCCGCTTTCTCCACATCCTCAACAACACCTATTATTTCTTGTGTTGTTGGCTTTAGCCAGTCAGACAGGTGTGAGGTGATAGCTCATTGGAATTTTGATTTGTATTTCCTTGATGATCAGTGATGTTGAGCATAGTTTCATGTGTCTGTTGGCCATCTGTATGTCTTCTTTGGAAAATTGTCTATTCTTGTTTTCTCTCCATTTTTAATTGGATTATTCATTTTTTGGGGTGTTGAGGTTGATAAGTCCTTTATAAATTTTGGATACTAACCCTTTATCAAATATGTCATTTGCACATATCTTTTCCCATTCTGTAGGTTGCCTTTTCTTTTGTTGATTGTTTCCCTTTCTGTGCAGAAGCTTTTTATTTTGATGAAGTCCCAATAGTTTATTTTTGGTTTTGTTTCCTTTGCCTTAGGAGACATAGCTAGAAAGAAGTTGCTAGGCCAATGTCAAAGAGGTTATTGCTTGTGTTCTCCTCTAGGATTTTGATGATTTTCTGTCTCACGTTTAGGTCTTTAATGCATTTTGAATTTATTTCTGTGTATGGTGTAAGAAAGTGGTCCAGTTTCATTCTTCTGCATGTTGCTGTCCTGTTTTCCATATCATTGTTGAAGAAGCTTTTTCCCATTGGATATTCTTTCCTGCTTTGTCAAAGACTAATTGACCATATAATTGTGGGTCCATTTCTGTTCTATTGATCTATGTGTTTGCTTTTTTGTGTGAGTACCATACTATCTTGATCACTACAGATTTGTAAAATAACTTGAAGTCTAGAATTGTGATGCTTCCACCTTTGCTTCTCTTTTTCAAAATTATTTTGGCTATTTGGGGTCTTTTGTGGCTCCATACAAGTTTTAGGATTCTTTGTTCTAGCTATGTGAAAAACGCTGGTGGTATTTTGATAGGGATTGCATAAATGTGTAGGTTGCTTTGGGTAGTATAGATTTTTTAATAATATTTGTTCTTCCAATCTATGAGCATGGAATGTTTTTCCATTTCTTTGTGTTTTCTTCAATTTCTTTCACCAGTGTTTTATAGTTCAAAGTACAGGCCTTTCATCTCTTTGTTTAGGTTTATTCCTAGGTATCTTATTATTTTTGGTGCAATTGTAAATGGGATTGCTTTCTTAATTTCTCTTTCTGCTTCCTCATTATTGGTGTATATAAATGCAACAGATTTCTGTTTGTTGACTGTGAATCCTGCAACTTTACTGAATTCATGTGTCAGTTAAAGCAATTTTTTGTTTGAGTCTCTGGGTTTTCTGTATAGAGTATCATGTCATCTGCAAAAAGTTTTACTTCTTCCTTGCCATTGTGGATGCCATTCATTTCTTTTTGTTGTCTGATTGTCTTGGCTAGGAGTTCCAGTACTATATTAAATAATAGTGGTGAGAGTGGACATCCCTGTCTTGTTTCTGACTATAGAGGAAAAGCGCTCAGTTTTTCCCCATTGAGGATGAGATTAGCTGTGAGTTTTTGTATATGGCCTTTATGCTGTTGAGGTATGTTTCCTCTATCCCTAATTTGTTGAGGGGTTTTATCAAGAATAGATGCTGTACTTTGTCAAATGCTTTTTCTGCATCTATAAGAGGATCATATGGTTCTTATCCTTTCTTTTATTAACATGGTGTATGATGTTGATTGACTTGCAAACACTGAACCACCTTTCCAACCAGGAATAAATCCCACTTGATCCGTGGTGAATGATTCTTTAATGTACTGTTGGATTTGATCTGCATCCACATTCATCAGGAATGTTAGCCTACAGTTCTCTTTTTCAGTGGAGTCTTTGGTTTTGGAATCAGGGAATGCTGGTCTTGAAGAACGGGTGAAGTTTCATTCCATTTCTATTTTTCATTATAGTTTGAGAAGAATAGGTATTAACTCTTCTTTAACTGTTTGGCAGAATTCCCCTGGGAAGCCATCTGGCCCTGGACTTTTGTTTGTTAGGAGATTTTTGATTACTAATTCAGTTTCTTTGCTGATTATTGTTCAAGTTTTCTATTTCTTCCTGTTTCAGTTTTGGCAGTTTATATGTTTCTAGGAATTATGCATTTCTTCCAGATTGTCCAATTTGTTAGCATATAATTTTTCATAATATTATCTTATAATTGTTTGTATTTCTGTGGTGTTGGTTGCTATTTCTCATCTCTCTTGTGATTTTATTTATTGGGACCCTTTCTCTTTTCTTTTTGATACGTCTGGCTGGGGGTTTAGCAATTTTATTAATTCTTTCAAAGAATCAGCTCTTGGTTCATTGATCTGGTCTACTGGTTTTTTTTTTTTTTTTGGTTTGTTTGTTTCTATATCATTTATTTGTGCTCTAATCTTTGTTATTTCACTTCTTCTGCTGGCTTTGGGCTTCATTTGTTCTTTTTCTTGCTCCTTTAGGTGTAAGGTTAGGTTGTGTATTTGAGATTTTTTTTTTTCTTCTTGAGGTAGGCTTGTATTGCTATATAATTCTCTCTTATGACCATTTTTGCTGCATCCCAAAGGTTTTGGACCATAATGTTTTCATTTTCATTTATTTCCATGTATTTTTGTATTTATTCTTTAATTTCCTGGTTGACACATTCATTCTTTAGTAGGATGTTTTTAGCCTCCATGTATTTGTAGTCTTTCCAATTGTGTGTGTGTGCGTGTGTGTGTGGTTGACTTTAAGTTTCATAGTGTTGTGGTTGGAAAATACACATGGTTTGATCTCAATCTTTTTGTATTTGTTGAGGCCTGATTTGTGACCTAGTATGTGAGAGAACTATTCTGGAGAATGTTCCATGTGCACTTGAAAAGAAGGTGTATTCTGCTGCTTTAGGATGAAATGTTCTGAATATATCTATTAAGTCTATCTGGTCCTGTGTGTCATGCAAAGCCATTGTTTCCTTTTTGATATTCTGCTTCAGTGATCTGTCCCCATTGCTGTAAATGGGATGTTAAAGTCCCCTACTATTATTGCATCATTATCTATGAGTTCCTTTATGTTTGCTATTAGTTTTATATATTTGGGTGCTCCTAACTAAGTTGGGGGCATAAATATTTACAATTGGTAGATCTTCTTATTGGATAAACTCCTTTATTATGATATAGTGCCCTTCTTCAACTCTTGTTACAGTCTTTGGTTTAAAATCTAGTTTGTCTGATATAAGCATGGCTACTCCGCTTTCTTTTGATGTCCATTAGCATGATAAATGGTTCTTCAGCCCCTCGTTTTCACTCTGCATGTGTCTTTAGGTCTGAAATGAGTCTCTTGTAGGCAGCATATAGATGGGTCTTATTTTATATCCATTCTGGTACCCCATGTCTCTTGACTAAAACATTTAGTCCATTTACATTCAGGGTAATTATTGATAAAGATGAATTTAGCACAATTTTATTACTTGTTTAGTCATTATTTCTGGAGATTTTCTCTGGTCCTTTCTAGTCTTTGTTACTTTTGGTCGTTCTTCCCCACTCAAAGAGTCCCCTTTAATATTTCTTGCATTGCTGGTTTAGTGGTCATGAACTCCTTTAGCTTTTGTTTGTCTAGGCAACCCTTTATCTCTCCTTCTATTCTGAATGACAGCCTTGTTGGATAGAGTATCCTTGGCTGCATATTTTTCACATTCAGCATGTTGACTATATCATGCCACTTTCTTTTGGCCTGCCACGTTTCTGTGCAGAGATCTGATGCTAACTTTATTTGTCTTCCCTTGTAAATTAGGGACTTCTTTTGTCTTGCTGCTTTTAGGATTTTTTCTTTATCTCTATATTTTGCAAATTAAACTATAATATGTCTTGGTGTTGGCCTGCTTTTGTTGATTTTGATGGGAGTTCTTTGTGTCTGCCAGATTTGCAAGTCTTTTTCCTTCCCCAGATTAGGAAAGTTTTCAGCTCTAATTTCCTCAAGTAAACCTTCTGCCCGCTTTTCTCTCTTCTTCTTCTTCCTCTGAGACTCTTATGATTTGAATGTTATTTTGTTTCATGGAGTCACTGAGTTGCCTAAGTCTACTTTTGTGATCCAAGATTTTTCTTCTCTCTTTTAATCAGCTTCATTTCCAAAATTCTATTTTCTATATCACATACAGGCTCCTCTGCTTCTTCCATCCTTGTGGTCATTGCATCCAGTTGGTTTTGAATCTTGGTTATTGCATTTTTCATTTAGGCCTGATTGATTTTAAGCCCTTTTATCTCTGCAGTAAGGGACTCCTTGGTATCTTCTATGCTTTTCCAAAGCCCAGATAGTATCCTTATGATAGTTGCTCTAAATTTTAGATCAGGAACATTACTTATATCTGTTTCAATTAGATCCCTGGTTGTGACCTTTTCTTGTCCTTTTTTTGGGATGAGTTCCTCCATCTTGGCTTTTTGTCTAGGTCTCTGTCCTCTTCTATGTTTACTGCTCCTAAAAGTAATGGCTTTATGAAGAAGCGGTCCTAAAATGTCCAGGGCCTGGTGCTTCAGGAAGTGTCTCTGGTGTGTGCTGTGTGCACGGCTGCTGTGTGCTGGCTGCTCTGTCCCTTAAGTCAGTCCTCTGCAGAGTTTCTCCTTGCCTGCAGTGGGGAGTGTTTGGACTTTGGCCAGAGTGAGGTGAGTTTTAATTAGGTAGGCTCTGATCTTCTTGTTAAAAGAGACCTGCTGCTTTTTCCACTAGAGCTGAAGCTTTGCGGAACTCTGTGGTCAGTAGATGTGGTGTGGCAGGGGTTTGTGCTGATCTTCTGGCAGAGGGACCTGGTGAACTGGTTCTTAGGCATACTTACCTGAGGAAAAGTAGTAAGAACAGAGTGCAGGGGAGCTATGTTTGGTGTAGGCAATTTAGGTAGCCGGTGTTAGCACTCTTCTGTTTAATGAAGTTAGTTTATGCTGAGGGATAGGGGAGGGAAATGGTGCCAGCCAGTTCCTTTATCCCCAGAGAGGGGAGTTCATGCTTGCTGCTATCAGGGAAGCCCTCCCAGAAGAGTGAATAATTTCCTCTCATGTATCATCGGTGTTTTTCAGATCTCTGTTTTCAGTGTCTGGGTTGCTTGCCTTCCTGGACCAGGGCAGTGCACTTTGGGCTCTATCCCAGCCAGGCTGGTTATTTAAAAACTCCAAACTTTAGGGATCTGTTGTGGCAGGGACTTGCACTGGTCTTCCGGGGTAAGGTCTTGCCATGCTGGGCTTGATGCAGGTTTGACCCAGAAGGGTGGTCACACCAGAGCACATGAGTGTGGGGTTTGGTGCAAAGTTCACTAAAGAGCCAGTGTCCAGGTTAGTCACCCTCAGCAGATGTCACCACACCTGTGCTGAGGGGCAGGGAGGGAAATGGTGCCAACCAGCTTCTTTGTCCCCAGAGACACAATGCCACCTTTCTCAGATGTGCTCCAAGAAGGGGGAACCATCTCTCCCAGTGTGTCTCAGGTCATCCCCAGATTATACCCTCTGCTCCTGGGGTTACCTGCCTACCTTCTCTATAGGAGCACTGCAGCGCCCTCAAGGCTGTATACCAGCCATGCCATGTACTTCTAAAACTCCAGTTTTTGAGCTCTTCTGGTTCCAAAAACTAATGAAAATTAGCCCCTCTTATTTAATGGCTCTGGGGAAGTGTTTTCCTTGTGTGATCTCCTATGTGTTCCTCTCTATCTCACCTCTCTCTACAACCAGGACTTCCTCCCCTCTGCAGCACCTGCAATCCATTTCTCCCCCAAACCACGTCTCTGTACCTCCTACCTTCTACGATGTGGCCTCCTCTCTTCCTCTTGTTATGCAGTTTGTTCTGTCAGTCCTCAGATTAATTTCTTGGGTACTCAGAATGATTTGATATATATCTAGCTGTGTATGAGGGACAAGGCAAGCCTGGGATTCTCCTATTACTCTATTTTAGCTCCTCCTCTCACCATTGGCCCCACTCTTGAATGCTAGACTTCTATTGGAAAGTGCTTGTATGTTTCACACCTACTTCATACTTAATATCGCCAAATTTTAACTCCAAATTCTCTCTAACCCTGCCACTCCTTAATGCATTACCTCTCACAGTTAAAGGCAAAGCTCTTCAGCCAAGTGTCTCATATAATTCTTAGAGTCATGTCTCTTTTTAATCTTTGCATTCAATATTCATATAGCTTCTGTCTTTATAACATCCATCACTCCCTCTTCCCAATGGTTTATCACCTCTTGCCTTGGCCATGAATTATTTAAGAAGTTTCCTAATTTACTTCAATGTTACTATTCTCCCCACTGCTGTTAACATTATACTTATTTCCAAGACACAACTGCCATGCATATAACTCATATAAAAGATGCCACACCTCAGAAGCACCATTTACACAGCAGACATTACACATTTTTACATTTATTATGGCATATTTCCAGTAGAGGACAAAATGCTTTGTTCTAACAAAATCAGTATATTAAAAACAATTTTTGCAGCGTATGGAAGAAAAGTGACTTAAGAAAAGGATGTCTTTACTGATCTGCACACAGTTCCATATGGAATAATTGGCCCTGAATAAAGTTGGCTTTCTAGAACACTGATTGAGTTGTGCCATTTCTCCAGTTAGGCCTTCAGTTCCTTTTGTAAGACAGAGTCTAAACTTCTTAGCAAGTGGTACAAACTCCCAGATACTGGTCCAAATTTACCTGAGTACATTTTTCATATTTACTTTATACTTCAGCCCCAATGTGATGATTTGTTGTCATAACCCTATTTCACCTACTTGAATTTTCTTCACCTCCTGCCCTCTCTTCTCTGTTTATCAAAATGTCAACCAAATAATGAAAGCAACAATAAACAAGTGGGGCTATACTAAACTAAAATGTTTCTGTACAGCAAAGGAAAACATCAACAAAATGAAAAAGAAACCTACTGAATGGGAAAAAATATTTGCAACTTATATATTAGGGATTCATATCAAACTATATAAATAACTTATACAAATTAATAGCAGAAAGACAATCTGATTATTAATTGGACAGGTGATCTGACTTTAAAAAAAAAGAAATAGAGATGGCCAACAGGTACAGGAAAAGATGCTCAACATCACTAATCATCAGAGCAATGCAAATCAAAACCACAATGACTTATCACCTCACCTGTTAGATTGGCTAGTATCACAAAGACAAGAAATAAAAAGTGTTGGCAAGGATGTGGAAGAAAGGGCACCCTGAGCACTGTTAAGAATGTAAATTGGTGTAGCCACTATGGAAAACAGTATGGAGACTTCTTAAAAAATTCAAAAAAGAAGTACTATATGATCCAGAAATTACACTTCTGGGTACTTATCCAAAGAAAACAAACACACAAACTTGAAAAGATAAATTTACTCCCATGTTCATTGCAACATTATTTACTATAGCCAAGATATAGAAACAACTTAAGTGACAGATAAATGGATAAATGAGTATATATGTGCATGTGTACACACAGACACACACACACACACACACACACAGGAATATGATTCTCAAAAAAGAATGAAATTTTGCCATTTGCGTGTACATGGATGGAGCTTAAGGGCATTATGCTAAGTGAACTAATCACAAAAAGAAAGACAAATATCATGTGATGTCACTTATATGTGAAATCCAAAAAAGAAAGGATAAAAGAGCAAAAGAAAAAAAAAACAAGAAAATAAACTCATAGATACAGAGAACTGATTGGTGGTTGCCAGAAGCAGATGTGGGGAAAATGGGTAAGACAGTCAAAAGTTATAAAGTCCTGAGGAGGTAATATGTACAGTAGGGTGACTAGAGTTAGTAATACTGCATTGCACATTTGCAGGTTGTTAAAAGAGTAGATCTTATAGGTTCTCATCACAAGAAAAAAAAATTGTAACTATGATAATGGATATTAACTAGGCTTACGGTGGTGATCATTGCACAATTTACACAAATATCAAATCATTACATTGTGTACCTAAAACTAATATGATGTTGTATGTTAATTATAGTTCAGTAAGAAAAGTTAAAAAAATGTAAACCAAAATTCATCTTTCTGATTAGATATTGCCTGGTAGCGTTGATTAATTTCTTTACTTAAGCATTTATATTTAATATCATAACAAGTATATACAACTGCCCTGAACTTACTTACTTATGTAATAAGTTGGACTTAACACATAGGTTGAATCCTATAAAATTGCCTTAAAAAAGGTCAACTATTAGCACTTTCATATGGCCCAAAGCATTGTTTTTCTACCTCTAAATGAAACCATCTTTTATATATTACCATATATAAACCATACTTTTACATATATTACCCATTAAACCAGGGATCTGTTATTGTATGATTTGTGGATCCCAGAATGTTTTTTACATTTTAAATGGTAGTAAGACAATAAGAAAGAACATGTGGTAGAGACTATATATGGCCCAGAAAGCCTAAATTACTTATAGCTGGACCATTTGCAGAAATGTTTGCAGACTCTTATACTAAACCATTACCATTTGGGGGAGATCTTTGTGTGACCACCATAGCACAGTGCTTGGGACTCCCAGTGTGCTCAGTAAATGCTTTTCAAACTTAACCAAGAGACTGATGAATTTCATAAGAAAAAAACATAAGATGAAAATGGTTCTATTTTTTTTGTTTGTTTTCTCAATGAAACCTGTTTGAAAAAGAGGAATTGCAAATACTACTAGTTTGAGCATTACTACTTTGCAGCTCACCCAAACCCAAGAATCTATGACCAAAAGTATTATAGTCAAATGATCTAAAGCAAAGGTTTTCTTATGCTGCCAGCAATTAGGCCACTGGGTCAGAGTTATCTGTCAGTAATCCAAATAAATCCTTAAAGCAACTAGAGGTAGTGGTGGGAGAGGATGTGTGTGACACAGTGTTGCTATTAACTTTAAATTTGTTGACATTGGAAGTCCTAAAAAAAAAAAAAATTCTCTTCCTGAACTGCATCATTGCAAACTGCTTAAAAACTTGGTCCAAGAGCCCAGGCACTTCATCACTGGCCACATTCCCACTGAAGAAATGATCTAGAGAAGATTGCTCTTAAATAAAAAAATGCAAAATTATACTTGGCAGCCACAATGCATGGAAGAAAAAAATTCTGCTTGGAACAACATCCTTTTCCTCTATTTTATACATTCACTTTTTTCTTTTTTTTTTTTTCCTCACTTTTTACCATTATGTTTGGTGTAGCCTGACAGCTTAGAGAGAAGACATCTTTTTCAGAATCTTTTTGAAAATGAGGTCTTCTGAAATACTTTGGTAAATTAAATTCATCCCTTCACAGTTAATCTTAAAAGGTATTGTTGTTGGTATTTCCACCAAGACATTTAAAAGAAGTGCTTTGGAAACGTAGAGTTATCGAAACACTCATTTCCTGTTTTAGGTCTGTGTCATATCACAGCTGTGCTCAATTATGGCTTTTTGAAAAGTAGCAGACAGAAAACAATGCCTTTTCCCCTCTATTCTTTGTAATTCTTCGTAATAAATAAATAAATAAACAAACACATAAACCCAGCACTTTCAGTTGGAACCCCTCCTCCAGTGCTTTTGGAATTATAGACATATTAAAGTATCATTTCTAAGCAATACGAAAAATAGCACATTTCTAACTAAACAGCATAGTGTAGGGAAGCCCTTTATTACCAACTATGTCCCAGAATTGCTAGTTTCTTATTGAACATAACTGCCACACTAAGTCATTTTAAAATCACCATGAAAAGCTTTTTCACATTTCAAATACCACAGTGTTTCAGGGACTAGGTATACAAGGTAGAATCTTCCTCAAGAAAGTAAACGGTATGAGAAGGAGAATATCTACACCTCTCAGTCTAGATTTAAGAGCTTATCTAAAATACTGGACAATCTAGATCTCTGAGCTGTTGTTTGGCCTTTATTCTTGATGCACAAAACTCAGACAAATCACTGGACTATAGAACAAGAGCAAACCCTTTAGCATGACATACAAAACTTTTCACAGTTGGGTTCATTATGTTTCAAGCCCAGTGAGTTCATTTTAGGACTGATCATTGACTTCTGAGCAGAATTTGATAGGATTAATTAACTACTCCTTACAACTTAGAATATACTGGTTTTTTGCGTTATAAGATAGACCGTATTTCTCTCTATCCCCTTCTTTATAAAATCTCTTTTGTATAGTTTTTTTCCCCTTTTTCTTTCAATCTCTGAAATATTGGTAATTGTGGAGAGACCCAGGTCCTCTCTGAGGCTGCTTCTATCATCACTACATCTTCCCTGGGTCATATATTAATCTTCCTATGGCTTCAGTTACCCTAGTGGTTAAGAGCCCTGACACTGGGGCCAAGTTGTTTGGATTCAATCCTGGCTCTGTCCCTTACTAACCTCTCCTTGTCTTTGTTTCTTGTTTATAAAATGGGAATAATATTAGTATCTACATTGAAAGGTTATTTTGAGAATTAAGGACTTAATAAGAGTAAAGCTTTTAAAATAGTAACTGGGACCTAAGTTCTAAATGGGCACTTAGTATCCTTCTCATTATTGTGTTAATGTTGGTGACTCACTAATTTATTCCTTCACCTTAAAACTCTCTCCTGAATCCTAAGAGTGTCACATCCAACTGCCTACTTGACATTTCCTCTCAGAGATCACACAAACTCTAAAGACTCACCACTTCTAAAACTGAATCCCTGTTCTCATCTAAGAGTCCCAGTGTGCTGCTCCTTTCTCTGAGATCGATAGCTCACATTAACTACCACCAACCCGGGTGCTTAAGATGAGGAATTGCGCATCCAACCTGCCAACTTTTTATTTCTCTCCACATCAAATCCATCACCAAATCCTGTTAATTCTAGGTCCTCTTAGGATTCAAAATCTTTTACTTCTGAATACCACTTGTCACAACCCTGTATTGAACCACCACAACTTAATATATCCCTTTCTTTTTAATGATGTTGCCTGTGACTCTTTCAAGTATTATCCGATTTCCATTCTGTGCTCTATACTCCAGCCAAGACAACATTCTAAATGATGTCAGTGTCTATTTATGTCCAATGGCTTCTCATTGTCTTCAGAATGAAATAAAGTGTCCATATCATAGCTAACCATATCTTTCAGGGTATTCCTTGCTGACATCTCCAGTATAATTCTATATAACTATCCCTTCACTATACTCTACACTCAGCTTAGGCTGAAATCTATCCAGTTCCCTGTCATATCCCTGGCTTTTGGACTTTTGTATGATTTCTTCTTTGCCTCCAACACTGTATTGTATATCAGTTTGCCTCAGTTAAGATGTAACATTTCCAGGCAGCTTTCTTTTTTTTTTTTTTTAAGATTTTATTTATTTATTTGAGAGAGAGAGAAAGAGAGATAGAGAGCACAAGAGGGAAGAGGTTCAGAGGGAGAAGCAGACTCCCTGCTGAGCAGGGATCCCGATGTGGGACTTGATCCTGGGATTCCAGGATCATGACCTGAGCCGAAGGCAGTCACTTAACCAACTGAGCCACCCAGGCGCCCTCCAGGCAGCTTTCTTAACATACCAGGTCCCAATTAGATGTTCTCTCTCTAGGTATCTCATAACACCTGTTATATGATTTTGTAGTTTTTCTTCCTGAAATGTTATTACTGTGAAGGCAGGAACCTAATTATCTTTCTATTCATAGCAGTTAACACACTGCCTGGCATGTAGTAAGCATTCAAAAATTTTGTGATGAATAAAGGAATATGCAAATACATGTATTGTTTATCACACACCTCACCTTTCATCTATGTCAAAACTTGGTTCTATCCACACCTATATTAAGACCTCTTAAGATTTTTTTTTCCAGGTGCCTGCGTGGCTCAGATGGTTGAGCGTCTGCCTTCGGCTCAGGTCATGATCCCAGGGTTCTGGGATCGAGTCCCGCATCAGGTTCCCTGATCCTTGGGAGCCTGCTTCTCCCTCTGCCTCTCTCTCTCTCTGTCTCTCATGAATAAATAAATAAAATCTTTAAAAAAAAAGATTTTTTTCCTAGTATATGTAAATATAAATAAAATTTAAACATCTAAAACATGTAACATCTTTTCATACTGTATTTGATACAAATGGAGAGTGTTAACATTCTTTAATACAACAGATTTATTATGAAAAATGTATTTGGAATAATGGCAAGGATTCCAAATCCTAAAAGACCTGGTCCTTTGGGTGTTCATCCAAAATCTTCCCTGATTGTGGGTAACCATATCATCTTTGACAAATATCTGAACTTCTTATGAGATTTTTGATTCTTCCTAATTTTGGGTTTTTGGCCCAATTAGCCTACGAAATCTGGATTTTGTTGATTCTAGTAGCAATATAACAGGTACCTTATATTAAAGGGAAAATGAATCAAATACATGAAATGAACATATGGGAAAGGTATTAGATGTCCAAGGAGTGTCAATGCTTACAATGCTTATAGAAGGTGTAAGAGCTGGGAAAGATTTTTAAATATAAAGTCCAACCCATTTATTTTATAGATGAAGAGAACTACTACTCAGCCAGAGAGGTTAAATGGCCACAAATTACTACACTACTTATTAGCAGAACTAGGTTTGAATTTGTTTGGTCCTGCCTGAGCACTTTTTACTCACTTATATAACTTAGGAGAACTTTAACATATAGTTTTAGGGGACTATAATTTATTTTCACCAAGGATAGTCACAGATTATTAAAAAAGATTCATAGGCTGTGAGAATGTGGAAGAAAATACCATTGTAATCATCCTTCATACCTCCTGTCTACTTTTAAAGAATTTCTCAGGCTTGATGTCAATATGTGCTGTCTTGGCTCAGGTGGGAGTAAGGTAGACAACTTAGTGGGTTAGGCTACAGAGAGGAACAAAATGTGGCAAGGGTAAAGCAAAGTAACAATGAAGAAAATCAATAGTATTTTGGAAAAATTTTAAGATTCCTTATATAAAATGTATTGTTTAGTTTTAACTAGTTATCTTTACAGCCCTGATTCCCTATACTACTAAGGGCTAGAGAAGGGGAGACATTTGGTTACTAAAGGTCAAAAGAAATATATTCCTATTATTGTTTTCCTCATCTCATAAGATTCTCTGAGGACTATGGTTGTCAGCCCAGGTTTAGAATTTTTACACAGATTCCTGCCTATACCACATGTGACTTTTAGTTGATCTCTTATTCTCAGGTCTCTCTCTGATCCACCACATTTTCTATCCTGACACCAGAATTTTTTTTTTTTTAAACCAAAGGACTGCTCATAATGGTAGACTTTGATGGCCCAATAAATCACATCTCCCAGTGTTTATGGTTGCTTTTTAAAGCCAATGCATTTTAATGCTGTTATTACCTAGCAATAGATAAGAAACATTGGTTGTATCATTTCTCAGCATAAACTGCCCCGAAAAAGCTCTCTATTGTCTATTATCCTTTACCTGACAGATATTTATTCCTTGGCTCCAGCTTACCTTTCTAGCCTCCATTTCTCTCAAAACTTCACTCCCCCACTCTTCCTTCCCTATTTTACCTCAGTCCATTTAAACCCACACACTCTTTTCCCCAGTCATACCAGCACCCCTTGAACATGATTCACACTGCTCATCAACTCTAACTGAAAAGCATTGCCTCCTGGGCCCAGCTCTTCAAGAAAATAGTCCAAGAGACCTCAAAGAATAGCTTCAATTTAATGAGTTTTCGTTAAAAGTACCTAGCCTTTGAGAGCTTAAGACCTCATCTGAGGTTCTAAGCTCTTCATTCTAAGACCATCTTCATCTCTCTTAAGAACAGATTCATAGTTAAACAGCACATGATAGTAATGAATAAACTTTGAATGAAAAATCTTTTTTTTCCTCTTTGAAGGAATTTTCCAATTCAGTTCTCCAATTCAGCATGTTATCCTTTTAAGTAGAATCCTTGGGGAGTCACTTTATAATCAGAAGGTGGTTTAGATAGTATGAGATTAGGACAGGGTGTTAGGATATTGATGAGTCTAATGTCCCCATGTCAACTCAATCAGATTCATCCTTCTCCACAATGAGAAGTCACAGGTGAAACTGTTGTGTTCAACACCTCTCCTTGGGCAGAGTTTTCAGGGACTCTGCCAATGTCCTTTCTGAATTCTCATGTCCTTCACTTCCATAGGTGCTCAACACATTCTCTTTTTATCAATATTTTTACCTTTACATTTTATTTTAGTGTCACTGACCCAGCGACAATCTCAAGGTGATTTTATAGACCAATATATATAATATATGTTATATAATATGTATAAAATGTGCTTATTTTCAAGATCAAAGAGGACCCTTTTGTTTTCCTTTGTCTATGAAAATTACTTTGCTCCATACACTGACCTCTCTGCTTTAGAATATATTTATCAAATTTTATTATAGTTATTTCTCTATATGTTTTCAGAGCAATATGGCCTTATTTTTAGTAAAATATATTTTTATAGGAAAGATACTCATATCTATTGGAGTAAATTAGTCGGTGATGAGACTAGAAAGTTGCCATAGAATCTAAAATTTTCATCATGGGGCACCTGGGTGGCTCAGTCGGTTAAGCGTCTGCCTTCAGCTCAGGTCATGATCCCAGAGGCCTGGGATTGAGCCCCATGTTGGGCTTCCTGCTCCGCGGGGAGCCTGCTTCTTCCTCTCCCCGCTGCTCATGCTCTCTCTCTCTCTCTCAAATAAATGAAATCTTTAAAATAAAATTTCCATCATTATACTTTTTGTTGAATAAATTCAGACAGATTATACTGTTATTTTAAATAGAGGGGAAACTAATATTTACTGAAAACCTATGTATCAGATAATTTAAATCAGTTTTGCCTTTTGTATTCAAAAGTAGCAGTAAGCGTAAGACAGAGAATATGCATCCCCTAGGAAACTGAAGACCAGAAAGAATAAATAGTCCATGTTATATAGCTAGTAAGTGTTATAACAGATTTTAAAACCAGGTTTTTGTACAAAGTTCCACTATTTTGGGGTCTCAAGAGAAATGGAGGGAAGAAACATATATTTAAGGAGCATGATGCTAAAATATGACTGGATTTGTGTTGTATATTATATAAGTGTTTTGAAGTTTACAAAGAAGAATAAAGAATCTAAAAAAGAGCCTTAAGCAAAGTGAAGACCAAACCTGCCTGTAACTGATGTGATTGAGATCTAACAGAAACTAGAGGGGCTAGAAGCCAGTCAGCCTTTCATTTCATAAAGAGCTTTATAGGGAAAGAGGGCAGTGAGTGAGGTTTTAAAAGATAAATACTTTTTTGAGCGTTTTCCTTCTCCTAAAAATGGAGTGACTTTCCACTAATGTTCTGAGAAACTTCCTATAGTTGTTTATTTTCAGGGATGATACTTTACCCATCATTTTATAATAAATCAAGATGATCAAATGAACAAATCCCACAAAGCCCCTAAAAAGGAACTTCCTCAACTTAATAAAGAACATCTGCTAAAAAAAAATCCTAGAGCTAACATTATACTTCAGGCTGAGAACTAGATTATTTTCCCTTAAAATTGGGATCAAGGTAGTGAGAACACCTCTACTATTCAGCATCATGAAGTTCTAGCTAATGCAATAAGATCAGAAAATAGAAGGTAAACAGATTGGAAAGAAAGAAAACTGTTTTTGTTCACAGCAGATATGATTGTCTATATAGAAAAGCACAAAGAATCAACAAATGCATTCCTGGAACTAATAAGCAGTTATAGCAAGATTGTAGGATGTAAGATTAATATGCAAAAGTCAACTGCTTTTCTATACATCAGCAACCAGCAATTGGAATGTGAAATTAGAAACACAGTACCATTCACAATAGTGTCAAAAATAAAGTAGGTGTAACCTGACAAAGTATGTACCAGATCATCATGGACAATACTGCAAAACTCTGATTAAAGAAATCAAAGATTATCTAAATAAATAGAGACAGTGCACATTGATTGGAAGGCTTAACATTTTTAAGATGTCAGTTTTCCCAACTTGATCTGTAAATGTAATGTGATCCTATTCAAAATCCCAGAGAGCTTTTTTCATGGATAACAAACTGATTCTAAACTATATATGGAAATTAAAGACTCAGAATAATCAATGTAATACTAAAGAAGAATAAAGTTGGTGGACTAACAATAATAGACTTCAAGAATCTTACTACAATAAAGCTAGAGTAATCAAGACAATGTACTATTGATAAAAATATAGACACACAGATCAATGGAACAAAATAGCCCAGAAATAAACCCAAGCAAATACAATTAACTGATCTTTCAAAAACGAGCAAAGGCAATTCAGTAGAGAAAATACAGTCTTTTTCAACAAATGGTGCTAGAATAATGGTATCTCCACATGCGAAATATCAACTAAGACAGAGAACTTATGTCTTTCACAAAAATCAACTCAAAATGAATTATAAACATAAATAGAAAATGAAAAAACATAAACTTCTAGGAGAAAAAATTGGAGAAAATGACCTTGTGTTTGGCAATGAGTTTTTAGATACAACACCTAAAGCACAATACATGACAGAAAAATTAAGTTGGACTTCATTAAAATTAAAAACTTATATCCTGAGAAAGACACTACTAAAAGAATAAAAAGACAAACCACAGACTTGGGAGAAAGTATTTATGTAATACATATCTGATAAAAGCCTTGTGGCCAAAACCTACAAAGAATTCTTAAGATGAAATAATAAAACAGAATCCAGTTTAAACATGGGCAAAAGATCTGAACAGAAAATCAACAACATGGAAAAAATGTATGTGAAAAGATGTTCTCATAATTTGTCATTAGGAAACTGCAAATTAAAACAGCCACCAGACTCTTCTGCATACCTACCAGAAAAATTAAAATTAAAAGCTGACAATACCAAACATTGGTGAGAATACAGTACAGCAGAAACAATCATTTATTGGTAGTAGAAATGCAAAATGTGATGGAGATAGTCACTTTGGAAGACAATTTGGCAGTTTCTTTTTTTTTTTTTTGAATTAAAAAAACTATTTCACACAATTGAGATTATTTTTTATTTTTATATTTTAAATTTTATTTTAGTATGTAATGTCACCATACAATATACAATTAGTTTTTGATGTAGTGCTCCATGATTCATTGTTTTCGTATAACACCCAGTGCTCCATGCAGTACGTGCCCTCCTTAATACCCATCATTGGGTTAACCCTTCCCCCCACACTCCTCCCCTCTAGAACCCTTAGTTTGTTTCTTAGAGTCCATAGTCTCTCATGGTTCATCTCTCCCTCCGATTTCCCCCTTCATTTTCCCCTTCCTTCTCCTAATGTCCTCCATGCTATTCCTTATGTTCCACAAATAAGTGAAACCATATGATAATTGACTTTCTCTGCTTGACTTATTTCACTTAGCATCATCTCCTCCAGTCCCATCCGTGTTGATACAAAAGTTGGGTATTCATCCTTTCTGATGGCTGAGTAATATTCCATTGTATATATGGACCACATCTTCTTCTTTATCCATTCATCTGTTGAAGGGCATCTCAGCTTTTGCAACAGTTTGGCTCTTGCGGACACTGCTGCGATGAACATTGGGGTGCATATGGCCCTTCTTTTCACTGCATCTGTGTCTTTGAGGTAAATACCCAGTAGCGCAATTGCTGGTTCATAGGGTAGCTCTATTTTTAATTTTTTGAGGCACCTCCACACTGTTTTCCAAAGTGGCTGTACCAACTTGCATTCCCACCAACAGTGTAAGAGGGTTCCCCTTTCTCCACAACCTCTCCAACATTTGTTGTTTCTTGCCTTGTCAATTTTTGCCATTCTAACTGGTGTAAGGTGGTATCTCAATGTGGTTTTGATTTGAATTTCCCTAATGGCTAATGATGATGAACATTTTTTCATGTGTCTGTTAGCCATTTGTATGTCTTCTTTGGAGAACCGTCTGTTCATGTCTTCTGCCCACTTTTTGACTTGATTATTTGTTTCTTGGGTGTTGAGTTTGAGATCTTGGATACCAGCCCTTTGTCTGTAGTGTCATTTGCAAATATCTTCTCCCATTCTGTGCTTGTCTCCTCATTTTATTGACTGTTTCCTTTGCTGTGCAGAAGCTTTTTATCTTGATGAAGTCCCAAAACTTCATTTTTACTTCTGCTTCACTAGCCTTTGGAGATGTATCTTGAAAGAAGTTGCTCTGGCCGATGTCAAAGAGGTTACTGCCTATCTCCTCTAGGATTTTGATGGATTCCTGTCTCACATTGAGGTCTTTCATCCATTTTGAGTTTATCTTTGTCTATGGTGTTAGAGAATGGTCGAGTTTCATTCTTCTGTATATAGCTGTCCAATTTTCCCATCACCGTTTATTGAAGAGACCTTCTTTTTTCCATTGCATATTTTTTTCCTCCTTTGTCAAAGATTATTTGACCAGAGAGTTGAGGGTCCATATCTGGGCTCTCTATTCTGTTCCATTGGTTTATTTATCTGTTTTTGTGCCAGTACCATGCTGTCTTCGTGATCACAGCTTTGTAATATTGCTTGAAATCTGGCAATGTGATGCCCCCAGCTTTGTTTTTCTTTTTCAACATTTCCTTGGTGATTCAGGATCTTATCATATTACATATTTTCTAATTCCAATTTTGGGATTGTTTGTTCCAGCACTTTGAAAAATGCCATTGGTATTTTGATTGGGATGGCGTTGAAGGTATAGATTGCTCTGGGCAGCATAGACATTTTAACAATGTTTATTCTTCTGATCCATGGGCATGGATTGTTTTTCCATCTTTTTGTGTCTTCTTCAGTTTCTTTCATGAGTGTTCTGTAGTTCGTAGAGTATAGATCCCCTACCCCTTTGGTTAGGTTTATTCCAAGGTATCTTATGGTTTTTGGTGCTATTGTAAATGGAATCGATTCTCTAATTTCTCTTTTTACAGTTACATTGTTAGTATATAAGAAAGCATTTCATTTTGTGCATTGATTTTTGTATCCTGCCATATTACTGAATTGCTGTACGAGTTCTAGTAATTTGGGGGTGGAGTCTTTTGGGTTTTCCACATAAAGTATCATGTCATCTGTGAAGAGAGAGGGTTTGACTTCTTCTTTGCCAATTTGAATGCCTTTTATTTCTTTTTGTTGTCTGATTGCTGTGGCTAGGACTTCTAGTACTGTGTTGAACAACAGTGGTGAGAGTGGGCATCCTTGTTGTGTTCCTGATCTTAAGGGAAAGGCTCCCAGCTTTTCCCCATTGAGGATGATATTCGCTTTGGGTTTTTCATAGATGAATTTTATGAACTTAAGGAATGTTCCCTCTATCCTTAACTCTGAAGAGTTTTAATCAGGAAAGGATGCTGTATTTTGTGAAATGCTTTTTCTGCATCAATTGAGAGGATTGAGGTTCTTCTCTCTCCTCCTATTAATGTGTTCTATCACAGTGATTGATTTGAGAATGTTGAACCACTCTTGCATCCCGGGGATAAATCCCACTTGGTTGTGGTGGATGATCCTTTTAAAGTATTGTTGGATCCTATTAGCTAGGATTTTGTTGAGAATTTTGGCATCCATATTCATCAGGGATATCGGTCTGAAGTTCTCCTTTTTGATGGGGTCTTTGGTTTGGGGAACAAGGTAATGCTGGCCTTATAGAATGAGTCTGGAAGCTTTCCTTCTGTTTCTATTTTTTGAAACAGGTTCAGGAGAATGGGTATTATTTCTTCTTTGAATGTTTGGTAGAATTCACCAGGGAATCCATCAGGCCCTGGACTCTTGTTTTTTGGGACGTTTTTGATTATTGCTTCAATCTCGTTACTGGTTATTGGCCTATTCAGATTGTCAATTTCTTCCTGTTTCAGTCTTGGCAGTTTATCAGTTTCCAGGAAGGCATCCATTTCTTCCAGGTTGCTTAATTTATTGGCATATAGTGTTGATAATAATTTCTAATAATTGTTTCTATTTCCTTGGTGTTATTCGTGGTCTCTCCCCTTTCATTCATAATTTTATTAATTTGGGTCCTTTCTCTTTTCTTTTGGATAAGTCTGGCCAGTGGTTTATTGATCTTATTAATTCTTTCAAAGAATCAGCTTCTAGTTTAATTGATCTGCTCTACTGTATTTCTGGTTTCTAATTCATTGATCTGTTCTAATCTTAATTATTTCTCTTCTAAAGCGTGGCTTAGGCATTTTTGTTGTTTTTTCTCTAGTTCTTTAAGGTGTAAAGTTAGTTGGTGAATTTGGGATTTTTCTGTTTTTTTGAGTGAGACTTGGATGGCTATGTATCTCCCCCTTAGGATCGCCTTTGCAGTATCCTATAGTTTTTGGACCGATGTGCTTTCATTCTCCTTGGTTTCCAATGATTGTTTAAGTTCTTTCATTTCCTGGTTGACCCAAACATTATTGAGCAGAGTAGTCTTTAGCTTCCAAATGTTTGAATTTCTCCCAAAATTTTCTTGTGATTGAGTTCCAGTTTTAAAGCATTATGGTCTGAGAATATGCAGGGAATAATCTCAATCTTTTGGTATCAGTTGAGACCTGATTTGTGACCCAGTATGTGATCTATTCTGGAGAAAGTTCCACGTGCACTCGAGAAGAATGAGTATTCTGTTGTTTTAGGGTGGAATGTTCTGTATATATCTATGAGGTCCATTTGGTCCAGTGTGTCATTCAAAGCTCTTGTTTCTTTGTTGATTTTCTGCTTAGATGATCTGTCTGTTGCTAAGAGTAAAGTATTGGGTTCTTCTACAATTAGCATATTATTATCAATATGGCTCTTAATTTTGCTTAAGTTGGCTTATGTAGTTGGCTGCTCCCACGTTGGGGGCAAGGATATTTACAATTGTTAGATCTTCTTGTTGGACAGACCCTTTAAGAATGATATAGTGTTCTTCTGTGTCTCTAACTACAGTCTTTAGCTTAAAATCTAATTTGTTCTGATATAAGAATTGCTACCCCAGCTTTCTTTTGAGGTCCGCTGGCATGGAAGATGGATCTCCATCCCTTCACTTTCAGTCTGGATGTATGTTTAGGTTCAAAATGAGTCTCTTGTAGACAGCATACGGATGGGTCCTGTCTTTTTATCCAATGTGCACTCTTGTGCCGTTTTATGGGAGCATTTAGGCTGTTCACATTGAGAGTGATTATTGAAAGATATGATTTTATTGTCATCATGTTGCCTATGAAGTCCTTGTTTCTATTGATTGTCTTTGTAAATTTCTGTTCTGTATCACTCTTGGGGTCTTTCTCCTTTTATAAAACCCCCCTTCATATTTCTTGCAGGCCTGCCTTAGTGATCACATATTCTTTTAGTTTCTTCCAGTCCTGGAAGCTCTGTATCTCTTCATCCATTCTAAATGACAACCTTGCTGGATACAGTATTCTTGGCTGCATGTTCTTCTAATTTAGTACCCTGAATATGTCTTGCCAGGCCTTTCTGGCTTGCCAGGCCTCTGTGGATAGGTCTGACATTATTCTGATGTTTCTCCCTCTGTACATAAGGAATCTCTTCCCACTAACTGCCCTTTGTTCTAAGATTTGCGAGTTTTACTATTACATGTCGGGGCATGCTCTGTTCCTTAATCTTGGGAGGGGTCCTCTCTGCCTCTAGGACATGAATGTTTGTTTCATTCCCCAGATTAGGGAAGTTCTCAGCTATGATTTGCTCAAATATATCTTCTAGTCCTCTCTCTCTCTCCACCCTCTCAGGGGTTCCAAGAATTCTGACATTGGAACATTTGGTTGTGTCACTTATTTCTCTCATTCTGTTTTCAGGGATTTTAAGCTGTTTGTTCCAGGCCTCCTCCTGTTCATTCTTGTCTATCAGTTTGTCTTTAGATTACTGTTTCATTTTTCTGCCTCATTTATCCTAGCTGTTAGAGTATCTAGATTAGATTGGATCTCATTGATAGTATTTTTAAATTCTCCCAGATCAGCTCTTATTTTTGCCCTTAGAGACTCTATGTTTCCGTTAATCAATTTCTCCATTCTAGCTCTTGTCTTCATAACTGTTATCCTGAATTCCATTTCCGACATCTTGGTTATATCTGAATCAATTTGTAAATCTGTGGCAGAAGTCATAGTCTCTGAGTCTTTCCTATTTTGGGGGTTCCTCCTCTTAGTCATTCTGTTGAGGGGTGGTGGAGGGAATGTACAGGATCCAAATTATTGACCATAACCCAAGCAAGATGCACCTGTTTTATAGGGACCCTAGGGTTGCCGGCCTCTTGTTCTCCCAGCCTATCTTCTGGGGTAGGGGCCTGCCGCTCTGTTCATCAGGCAACCCTGTTTGGGCAGAGTTGCCCTGCCCCCTTTGATGGGGGATGGGCTCAGTCAAAACTGTTTTTTGGGGCTTTTGTTCTCTGGCGGCTTTCCCTGGTGGCTTTCCATGTCTCTTCCAGGAGAACAGAAGTGACCATTTCCAACCCTCTGCCTCAGAGTTTTAGAGAGACTGCAGTCTATTCTTCAGTGAGCTCTCCAGGTCAAACTCTCCGTTTCTGTCTGTGCTGCTAAAACCACAGCGTCCTGGATTGTGCGCCTCTCAGCAGCACTCTCAGTCCTTATCTCCAGGTTGGGGCACGTCTCTGCCCTTTGTGTTTCTAAAACTGCAAGCTGCCCCCAGTTCATATGCATGCCCCTAGTGCTCCAGGTTTCAGTCCGGTGACTGCCCTAAAGTCCTTTCCCCTCCACTACTGGTCTGCGAGTCTGTGCCCCGTCCCCAGCGTGGGAGGCTTTTGCGCTCCTGTGTTATTTCACCTTCCCTGGCTCAAGCGCTTAAGGCATCTTCTTCCCCCTTCCATTTATCTTCCAATATTTGCCCATGGAATCGCGGCTCCCTGCTTCAGACCTCAAAACCAACTGCCTGTGATATTCTGTTTGTAGAGATCCGGAAATATCTTCTTACATCTCAGGCTGATTTCGTGGGTGGTCAGAGTGGTCTGGTAGATATCCAGGTCAATTCAGGTGACCGGTTGAAATAGGGCCCCATACTCTCCTGCCATCTTTTATGAATCTATTATGTTATAATAAGAACTTTCTATTCCCCCCCCTTGCTTCTACATTTATTTATTTGTTTGTTTTTATCAGTTTGACTCTAGGATATTTTATGTTTAGGATTGTAATCCTGTACCATCATTATTTTTTTGCTAAAATTGTTCCAGCTTAAACCCACCAGGTGCTTTGATATTTGTTGTTCTTTTAAATTTATTTTATGAATAGTTTTAGATTTACAACAAAATTAAGAAAATAGTACATGGAGTTCCCATATACCCCAGTTTCCCCTATTATTACATCCTATTTAGTATAGTATATTTGTTACAATTAATGAATCGATACATTATTAGCTAACACATATAGTTTATTCATATTTCTTTAGTTTTTAACTTAATGTCCTTTTTCTGTTACAGGAGCCCATTAAGGATACCATATGACATTAATTTGTTGTATCCTCTTAGGCTTCTCTTAGCTCTGATAGTTTTTCAGGCTTTCCTTAGTTTTGATGGCCTCGACAGTTTTGGAGAAATACTTGTCAGGCATTTTGTAGGATGTCCTTCTTTGGAGTTTGCCTGATGTGTTTTTCATAATTAAAGTGTAGTTATGAGATTTGAGGAGAGGTAAAGTACCATTTTCATCACATCATATCAAGAATACATATCATTAGCATGATTTATCACTGTTGATGTTAATCTTGATTACCTGGCTGAGGTAGTATTTGTCAGATTCTCCACTGTAAATTCACTGTTTTTTAAAAAATGATCCCTTTCCTTTAGTTTCTGGAAGGAAGTCACTATGCACAGCACACACTTAAGGAAAGGATAGTTCAGCTTCTTCTTCTTGAGGGCAGAATATTTACATAAATTATTTGGAATTCTGTGTGGGAGATTTCTGTTATTGCACATTTATTTATTATTCAAGTATTTATGTCATTATAGAATCATAGATATTTATTTTATATACTGGGTTATATTACAGTACTACCTGACTGTCCTCAAATTGGTTTGACTTTGGCCATTGGGAGCTCAGAAAGAAGTCAAGCTAAAAGATGGTCCTTTGACATATTCCCTCTATGTCATTTGTTCTTATTTTACAACTTTCTAACTTTCTGGCACTGTAATATGCTCTATAGTCATCTTATGTATTTCTTGCCCCAATTCTAGATTCAGTAAGTTTCCCAAGGGGCAGTTCTCATTCCTTTTAGAAGAAACTGTGATCTGAGCTTTATGCTCATTGATGTGCTCATTGCTACTGGGATTTTGCTGCTTTTATTTATTTATTTTTTAAGTTTTTATTTAAATTCTAGTTAGTTAACATACAGTGTAATATTGGTTTCAGGTGTACAGTTTAGTGATTCATCACTTACAAACAACACCCAGTGCTCATCACAAGTGCCCTCCTTAATCCCCATCATCTGTTTTACCCATCCCCCTCCACTTCCGCTCTGGTAACCATCAATTTGTTCTTTATAGTTAAAAGTCTGTTTCTTGGCTTGCCTCTCCATTTCTCTGCCTATGCTCATTTCTTTTGTTTCTTAAATTCCACATTTGAGTGAAATCATATGGTATTTATCTTCCTCCAATGGACTTATTTCGCTTAGCATAATACTCTCTAGCTCCATCCATGTCCTGCAAATGGCAAGCTTTCATTCTTTTTTATGGATGAGTAAGATTCTCTTGTATATATACCACTTCTTCTTTATCCCTTCATCACTCATGGACACTTGGGCTGTTTCCATTATATGGCTATTGGAGATAATGCTGCTATAAACATCACAGTGCATGATCCCTTTCATTAGTATTTTTGTATTCTTTGGATAAATACCTAGTAGTACAATTGCTGGATTGTAGGGTCTCTCTATTTTTAACTTTTGAGGAACCTCCATTCTGTTTTCCAGAGTGGCTGCACCAGTTTGCATTCCCACCAAGATTGCAAGAGGCTCCCGCTTTCTCCACATCCTCAACAACACCTATTATTTCTTGTGTTGTTGGCTTTAGCCAGTCAGACAGGTGTGAGGTGATAGCTCATTGGAATTTTGATTTGTATTTCCTTGATGATCAGTGATGTTGAGCATAGTTTCATGTGTCTGTTGGCCATCTGTATGTCTTCTTTGGAAAATTGTCTATTCTTGTTTTCTCTCCATTTTTAATTGGATTATTCATTTTTTGGGGTGTTGAGGTTGATAAGTCCTTTATAAATTTTGGATACTAACCCTTTATCAAATATGTCATTTGCACATATCTTTTCCCATTCTGTAGGTTGCCTTTTCTTTTGTTGATTGTTTCCCTTTCTGTGCAGAAGCTTTTTATTTTGATGAAGTCCCAATAGTTTATTTTTGGTTTTGTTTCCTTTGCCTTAGGAGACATAGCTAGAAAGAAGTTGCTAGGCCAATGTCAAAGAGGTTATTGCTTGTGTTCTCCTCTAGGATTTTGATGATTTTCTGTCTCACGTTTAGGTCTTTAATGCATTTTGAATTTATTTCTGTGTATGGTGTAAGAAAGTGGTCCAGTTTCATTCTTCTGCATGTTGCTGTCCTGTTTTCCATATCATTGTTGAAGAAGCTTTTTCCCATTGGATATTCTTTCCTGCTTTGTCAAAGACTAATTGACCATATAATTGTGGGTCCATTTCTGTTCTATTGATCTATGTGTTTGCTTTTTTGTGTGAGTACCATACTATCTTGATCACTACAGATTTGTAAAATAACTTGAAGTCTAGAATTGTGATGCTTCCACCTTTGCTTCTCTTTTTCAAAATTATTTTGGCTATTTGGGGTCTTTTGTGGCTCCATACAAGTTTTAGGATTCTTTGTTCTAGCTATGTGAAAAACGCTGGTGGTATTTTGATAGGGATTGCATAAATGTGTAGGTTGCTTTGGGTAGTATAGATTTTTTAATAATATTTGTTCTTCCAATCTATGAGCATGGAATGTTTTTCCATTTCTTTGTGTTTTCTTCAATTTCTTTCACCAGTGTTTTATAGTTCAAAGTACAGGCCTTTCATCTCTTTGTTTAGGTTTATTCCTAGGTATCTTATTATTTTTGGTGCAATTGTAAATGGGATTGCTTTCTTAATTTCTCTTTCTGCTTCCTCATTATTGGTGTATATAAATGCAACAGATTTCTGTTTGTTGACTGTGAATCCTGCAACTTTACTGAATTCATGTGTCAGTTAAAGCAATTTTTTGTTTGAGTCTCTGGGTTTTCTGTATAGAGTATCATGTCATCTGCAAAAAGTTTTACTTCTTCCTTGCCATTGTGGATGCCATTCATTTCTTTTTGTTGTCTGATTGTCTTGGCTAGGAGTTCCAGTACTATATTAAATAATAGTGGTGAGAGTGGACATCCCTGTCTTGTTTCTGACTATAGAGGAAAAGCGCTCAGTTTTTCCCCATTGAGGATGAGATTAGCTGTGAGTTTTTGTATATGGCCTTTATGCTGTTGAGGTATGTTTCCTCTATCCCTAATTTGTTGAGGGGTTTTATCAAGAATAGATGCTGTACTTTGTCAAATGCTTTTTCTGCATCTATAAGAGGATCATATGGTTCTTATCCTTTCTTTTATTAACATGGTGTATGATGTTGATTGACTTGCAAACACTGAACCACCTTTCCAACCAGGAATAAATCCCACTTGATCCGTGGTGAATGATTCTTTAATGTACTGTTGGATTTGATCTGCATCCACATTCATCAGGAATGTTAGCCTACAGTTCTCTTTTTCAGTGGAGTCTTTGGTTTTGGAATCAGGGAATGCTGGTCTTGAAGAACGGGTGAAGTTTCATTCCATTTCTATTTTTCATTATAGTTTGAGAAGAATAGGTATTAACTCTTCTTTAACTGTTTGGCAGAATTCCCCTGGGAAGCCATCTGGCCCTGGACTTTTGTTTGTTAGGAGATTTTTGATTACTAATTCAGTTTCTTTGCTGATTATTGTTCAAGTTTTCTATTTCTTCCTGTTTCAGTTTTGGCAGTTTATATGTTTCTAGGAATTATGCATTTCTTCCAGATTGTCCAATTTGTTAGCATATAATTTTTCATAATATTATCTTATAATTGTTTGTATTTCTGTGGTGTTGGTTGCTATTTCTCATCTCTCTTGTGATTTTATTTATTGGGACCCTTTCTCTTTTCTTTTTGATACGTCTGGCTGGGGGTTTAGCAATTTTATTAATTCTTTCAAAGAATCAGCTCTTGGTTCATTGATCTGGTCTACTGGTTTTTTTTTTTTTTTT
>NW_027397401.1:0-34685 GCF_003265705.2 Callorhinus ursinus | reverse complement strand
TAACATAACAATAAAAAATTTAAAAAACAAACAAACAAAAAGAAACCACAGAAGCTGGATCCATACCTCAGGAGCCATTATTTGGGGTAAGGTCCAAGGGCATCACAGCCCGGGCTCTGGATGGTGGCTCAGGACATGTCCAACTGTCCTCCCAGTGCTGACCTTCCTTCTCCTTGGACCCGCTGTCATCCTGGATCCTCTCCACATCCTCCTCAAACAATTCTCAATGTTCCCAGGAACAGCGTGGCAGGAGGAGATCTCAGGAGGTGCTTCCCCGATCCTGTGCCCCGAATGACAATGTGACAGTAGCTACAGGGCATTCTATCAAGAGGACTGGCACCGTGGATCCCATCCATCTCCTTGGGCATTAATGTTGTTCCATTCCCTGTTCTCTCCACCACTGCTGTGATGAACACTCCTGAAAATACATCTGTGAAAAACCGTGCCAGAGTTTCTGGGATGAGTCCGAGGCTGAGCATACCAGGTGATGGGTGCACCTGTGGCGTGGGATGGGTGCTGCTCACTGTTCTCCCAGACAGGGTTGCCCGTCACCCTTCTCTCCAGGGGACCTGCATTGGACCTCCGCTTCCTCACGTTCTCCCCAGACCAGACACCTGCCGGTCTGAGGGTGACCAGCGCTGCCTCCATGGGTTTCCTTTGCTGGAGTCCTTAACCGGGAGCTCCACATCTCTCACACATATTCCCTCTGTGCCTATCCTTCCGCCTTGGACTTGCATGTGTTTGGTCTCCATCCCTGTGGAACCCAGTGACTTGGAGCATGGTTTGGACCAGAGTCAGGTGAAACCTTTCTCTGGCCTTGGGTTGTGAGCAGTGCTTTTGCCCTTTGCGGTGTGTCTTCCAGCTTTCTGCATTTCCTTGGTTTCTGTGTGGGCCACAGAAGGAACCAGCCGTTTCCTGTCTGGGGTCAGGCTGTGGTGTCCCAGCAGGAACAGGGGTCTCGGCCCAGAGATTGTGCCGAGAATTCCTAAAGTGCCTCTATGATTACATGTGATGTGTAATCCATCGGGGATTTCAATATCAAATAAGAGAAATTCTATGTCAAGTAAACACAGGAGAAAACGAGTCACTTTTGAAAATAGGTGGGCAGACACAAAGGCCCTTACTGGGTGATTCCACTTATGAAATCATCCAGAACATGTAAAAGAACAGAGAGAGAAAGCAGCTTAGGGGTTGCCAGGGTCTGGGCTGGGGGATAAAGGGGCAAGGAGTCCCTCTGGTTCGGGGACTCTTTTGGGGAATGAGATATTCTGCAGCAATGTTCTGGGGTGTGGTGGCACACCGTTGGGCATGTACTTAATGCTCATGACATGTTCAATTGAAAACAAGTAATTTTATTTAAAACAAATAATAAACAGTATACAGAACATGAAAAGATAAAATAACAGTTAATATGAACCAGAGAGAAAGAACATCGGGGGAGGGGATGAAACCCTCTGGTGAGACATCGGAGTCCGGCGATGGAACTAAGGGGATGAAACACTCTGGCGAGGCGTCGGGGTCCGGTGATAGTACAAGGAGCTCTCCCTGCAGGGATGTGGGCTATAGATGTGGCTCTGGGAGCTCTGCAGGAGCAGGAGTAGGGGCAGGGGTTAGGATAGGGTCAGGGCTGAGTGTAAGAGAAAGGCCAGGGGCAGGGGTAGGGGCAGGGGCAGAGGCAGGGAGAGCGGCTCTGGCAGGGGCCAGAACTGTGGCACGGGCTGGGGCAGGAGCAGGTGCCAGTTCTTCCTGGTCCATGCCAGGCTCTCAGTGGGCAGGTGCTTCATTACCTGCCAGCTCCTGGTGTCCTCCTGAAGTTGCTGTAGGCACCACCCTTCCTCCCAGAGCTGCTGATGGAGATGGAGGCAGCTCTAGATCCCCAGGTGGTGGAGCAGCTGTGAAAAGAGAAAAGCTCACCTCTGTGCCTACTCTCCATGGGCCTTTGCAGAGACAGTGCCCAGCCCAGGGCCTCCCAGAGAAGCCATAGCCGGGAAGGAGCCCTCACAGGGACGTCTCCCCAACTGCAATCCACCCGCTCTGTGCTCTGAGCCCAGGCTTGCTCCTGGCCCCAACCAGCCTCTGCGGCTCCTCCCTGTGGGGCCAGGAGCGACCCATCCCCACACACCACAAACACCCAGCCCCAGCCTTCTCACCCTCAGCCTTGGCCTCCGTGGGCTCTGGCTCCTGGACCACTGTCCGGTCGACAACCACCTGGGATAGTGGTCTGGGTGGTGTAGGAGGTCTTCCCCTACAATCCCCAGCATCTGCTCCTGGGGACCCCTGTGGGGTCACACCCTCTGTCGAGGAGATGGAGGGCATGTCCAGCAGCCTCCTCTCCATGTCCTCCGTGGCCTTCTGCAAAGACAGGGACCGGTAGCCAGCCCTGAGGTATCACAGACCTGCCCGGCCATCCGCACTGTCCTCCTGCCCAGTCCCCCTGCTGCTCCCAGATCAGACACACCTGTGTGTGCACAGCTCTGCACCCAGGATGAAGCGACCCATCCCTGCAGGGCTATGGGGATAAACTTTGTGCAGAAGGGGCAGCGCCCGCACACCCCATCCCACACAGCCCGCCTTGACCTTGAACATGACCTCCTGCTCGGGGTGGCCCCACCCCGCATGACCCCTCTTTGCACACACACTCACACACACACTCACACACAGACACACACACCCATACACACACACGTGCACTCACACACACAGACACAGACACAGACACACAGACACACAGACACACACCCCCATCCACACACGCATACACACACACACACACAGGGAGGGCACCTGGGGCTACACAGGTCATCAGAGCGAGGGGGGCTGGGTGGCTGGCTCTGGGCCTCCTGGTGTCACCTTTCTGTGCTTCCGGCCAAATAGCCAGAGGCGGTGGGGAGCCCTGACCCACAATCCCCAGCGGGGGACAGCATCTGCAGGACACGCTTTCTTCCACCTGCAGGCTCCGGACCTTGGCAGGCAACATGTGAACATCTTGGTTTGAGGATCTCAAACAAAATGAGCTGGGCAGGGGGCTCTCTGTGGAATGTGGGTGCCTGGTTACCAGGGCTCCAAATTCTGTTGGGCTCTGTTGTCAGGGAAATGAGTTCACCAATGCCTAGGGTCCCATTACCCAACTTCCTCCTCACACAAGAGCCCCCGAGGGCCCCCCTCCCCCACTGTTCAATGCTATCCCTCCCACCATGCCCCATCCACACAGTGACACCCACACAGCCCACCCACAGCCCCCAGGAGGCCTGGGTGCAGCTGGTGACTCTGCTGTGATGGCACAGAGCTGGGTTCAGACCTGGTTTCTGTGCATGCCCAGAGCTGTGAACCTGGATAGACCCCATGCCACTCAGGGCCTCCCAAGGCTCCCCATCTGCACATCGGTGTATTCTGGCTTCTACTTCTAGGGATGCCATCAGCAGTAGGAACTCTACACATGTTCAGTGCCCGCTATCACAGGAGGCTGGTGCATACTTGACAATGCAAGGATGAGCCAGGGCCTGGGCTTGGCATGGAAAACAGCTCAGAGGGGCTTGAAATTGCTCTGGGTCCAGGCAAAGCCAACCCCCTCCTGCCTGTGTCCCAGCCCCCGGGGGAAGGTAGTAATGACCTGATTCTGACCTTGTCCTCTCACAACACAGAATTCCAGGGGCTCCCATTAGGGTTAGGCTCAGGTTCCAGGGCCTCGTCTGAGCCCATGTGCTGGGCAGTCCCCACTGTGTCTCCTGACACCCCTGAGTCCTGGTCACACAACCCTGTGGAATCCCCTCCCCCCCCCAGGGTGGATGGCCTATGTGACGGCGCTCTCAGCAATAGAATGGCACCAAATGCCGGGATGTCATTTCCAAGCTGATGGAGTCTGTGACTTCTACTGGTTCCCTCTGTCCTGTGTTAATTCTCTATCTCCTTCTCTGTCTCTGTGTCTGTGTCTCTCCCAGGAGCAGGATCTGTGTGTTCCATGGGCGATGTGAGAAACCTGAGAAGCCTCCCTTGTCCCCGTTTCCCTGTCCGGTCCTGGTGCTCCATTCCTTCCTAAGGCCTCCTCACCCTGACCAGAGCAGTGATTCTCTATCCTCTTCCATATGGGGACCCAGAGGCTGCAACAAGTAGGGCCGTGACCTTGGTCTCCAGACTGGTGTCCCAGGGCTCTGTCACCTTTGCATAGCCAGGTCCTAAGGGCCCCAAGCCCAGAGTCTGTCCTCTGCCTAGAAGGACCTCGAGGGGGTAGAAAACCTTTTCCCAAGCCTGGGATCACAGGGGGTCGGGGATGGAGATCCAAGGCCAATATGCTCTTCTACAAGCCTGTGGGACCCATGGGACACTGCATCTCTGCAGCCCAAGTGACAGCAGAGTAAGCTGAGATCTTTTGTGTTATAACCCTCTGGACTTGGGTATGGGTATCTCTTCCTACTCCCAAGTGCCCAGGATGGTGGTGGACACCGGAACCCAGACCCTGCCTTTTCCCAGTGCCCTGGCAACCCCCTGTGTCCGTTGGGGACCCCTGACCATCAGCCTGGCCTGTCTCCCCTCCCGATGCTCTGGATCTGGGTCCTTGCCAGGAGTCCTGATGCCCTGCCCCATGGCCCAGCTGTCTCCTACCTCTTTCTTTTTTCCCCCTTGTCCCCAACCTTGCTCCCAGGGTGTCCTCCCCTTCTGACCCCAAGCTGGGCAGTCAGAGTGGTGTGTGTAGGTGGGTTTGCAGGTGAGCATGCCTCTACATGCCTGGGGATGCCAAGGTCATGTCCCCACATGGGACATGGTGGGTAGCTATCCCTGAGGATCTGAGGGGCTCTCACCCCCAAACAAACCTCATGGGAGGGTTGGGGCTGGTCTAGGACTGGAGAGCAGCCTTGCTCCTTGGGCTCTGCACACCTCATTTGTCTTGGGCCAGTGCCTGCCTCTCTTGACCCAGGTTCCCAACTGTCCGTGAGGTTTGGACATGGAAACGCTTGAACGTGGCCGCTCCTCCAGGGGTAGGTGGGGGACAGGTGCACCAGGCACCCAGGCCTCCCCAACGAGAGGGCCAGCCAGGTGTGTCATGGCCAGGTGTGCCAAGGAGACCTGCAGGCAGCACCTGTACGGTGAACCAGCCGTGCAGCGGATGTACATGAGACCCATGGCTCTGCACCTGGACGGTACCCAACATTCCCTCACCACAGCCAACAGCTCTGTGGCCCCAAAGTCCACTGGGCCCCGTAATCACCCCCAATCTGGGCGGCAGGCCTTAGAGTGCAAGGCCAGGTGGGTAGGACTTCTGGGGACGCACAGGTCATTGAATACCCTTCCCACCCACCTGCCCTGGAAAGCAGACTCCCTCTCAGTGTCCAGCTAAGTGCAGGGCTGGGCCAGAGGACCTGGAGGCTTCCGTGGAGGCCGACTCAGGAGAGGGAGAAGATCAGTCTGCCCCTTCCCCTTCTCCTCTCTTCCTTCTACCATATCTTCCTGGCAGGAGTCGGTACAGAGTTACAGCCCGTCCTGGCTGCAGCCCCGGCTGGAGTCAGAGGGGCGGGGAGGAGTCCGGGGAGGAGGGGCCCATCAGCAGGATGCCGGAGTGTAAAGGGGGTCATTACTGTAATGAGGGACCACATGGGCATTCAGGGATTTCAGAGCTTATTAGACATGAGCAGTGGCCCCAGGACTTGGCCCCTGCCCCATCCTTCACGAACCACAAGGCCCTGCATCCTCCCCAGCGCAGTCCTTGTCCAAAGCCAGTTCTCCCTCCAGCCCCAGGGGCTCCACAGGCTGTGAAATCATTACACGCTGGAATACAGCCATCCCTATGGGGCCTGGTTCCGGGTCCTGCAGCCCCACAGTGAGGAGAGGTGAAGCCAGGAAGGAGCAGAGAGAGGGCAGTGTGGAATCTCCCTGGGGGCCATGGATCCCTGGTCAGTGCAGACCCTGTTGTGTACTGGCCCCTAGGGCACCCAGATTCCAGCTCCTGGTCGGGCTCCGGGAGGGAAACCAGTGTGTGGCTCCTGCTACCTCAGATGTGTCACTCCATCCTGTAGCTACAGCCTGTCCCACCAGCTGAACTCACCCTCCTAGTCAGCCAGCTCACCTTCAAGGTCAAGAACAGGCCATCATGAAGATCAGGGGTCAGTGAGTGGCTGGTCAGGGAGGGCACGGCTCACTTTCAACTCAGGGAGTCTCTGGCTGGTCTAGCAGGGGCTCTGGAGGGCTGGCTTTGCAGCTTCTCTGCTGACCAGCTCTGGGACTGGAGCCATTTACCTCCCCTCTCTGGGCTTCGCTCTCCTCCTCTGTGCAATGGGGTGATGATGAATAATCCCTCCCATGGCAGGAACCTGTGGAGTGCTGGTGATTGACGTAGGCTGGGCATAGAGCCTGGATTGCAGAGTGCAGAGGGGGATGGTGAGCGGTGTGGGCAGTGAGCACTCCTTCCCCCAAAAGCAATTCAGCTCTTCCATGCAGCCGCCAGGTCCCTGCTGGGAGCCCAGGAGCAGTGGCCCACCACACTCCTGACACCAGGCCCCTGCGTGTGGCTCTTCCTCAGCACTGGGACACGGTGAGGACCACGGGACATGGGGCCAGCTCCTCTCTCTGAGGGAAGGAGAACAAAGAAATCTTTCCTTGGGCCCCCCAAGGCCACATAAGAGGGGAGGAGGCTTGCCCTAAACATTACCTTGAAATTCTGCTTCTGTTAGAACCTGAGCATTGTTTTACTTGCTGGGCTGACGAGATACACTTGTTCTCCATGACTCCTCCTCAGATGAAGAGCTCTTGCAGGTCCCGGGCATCCTGGACCTGGGAAGGGGAGAGGGGCCAATCCCCTCCCTGGCTCCTGAAGGAGACCTGTCCTCCCAAAGACAGGATGTTTTCGAGTCGTGATCCTGGACTAGGGTTGGAGACAGCCTGTCACTGCTCCTGACTCTGGGGCTGATTGGGCCTTTTTTAGGCATAGCCACACCCACCGAAGGCAGGGGCTTCAGAAAGAACACACTCCTGGACCCGGTCCCACCCCAGGAAGGTGGTTGGCTTCCCTAGCTCCAGAGGAAGAGGGATATTCTCTGCTTCTTTGGGCGTTGGTCCTCTGACCCACGAGCAAGCACTGAAAAGTTTCTAGTCCTCCTCTGTAAGTGGACAAGCCCTGAGTGGGCCGCTCACTGTCCACACACGAAGACGGACAATGTGCTGAGTAAGTGCAGGAGGTGATCCTGTTCAAATGGCCTGCGGGTCGGTGGAGCTTGCTGCTTCTGTGCCCTCCAGTGGGCCCCCTTTCCCTGGATGGAAATCCTCCTGGAATCTCCTCTCTGTCCTTGGAGCTCCGTTCCTGCTGGTTTCAGGACCAAGGGACTCCAACCTAGCATTGTGCCCCATGTCCTAAGGGATGGTGGTAATAGTCCATCAGGATCATCTGGGAGGGTCCTCCAGGTTCCCGCTTCCCCAGGCACAGGTGCGGTGGCAAGAAGCCCCAGAGTCATCCCCCAAATTCAGCATTGTGCCCCCGGGGATGTTGGTCATGTGCTGTCAAGATGGTACAGGAGGATCCCCAGGTGGGGGCCTGGAGGCTGGAGTCAACCAGATCCAACTCAACTTTCATGAGGAACAAATGAGTTGAGGTGTTCATTTAGAAGAGTAATTTCGCTTTTCCAAAAATGTCAAAGTCATTGGTCTACTTTAGAATGAAGATAAAGACTCCTTAAAAGACAAGTGTGTGTTTACCCTTCTCCCAGAAATTGAAGCAGGTGTGCAGGCCTTAGGTCAGAGGACCTACTTCTCCCCACCTGACAGCAATTATCTGCTCTGGATCTAGGAGACTCAATGTTTTGAACATCAGCCTGTGAGTCAGTGATGCAGCTTTTCACAGGATGTCAGTGTTCAGAGAAAGCTGCAGGTCCATTTGGCACAGTGGCATCTTCATGTCAGGACTGGAGGTCAAATTTCTCATGAACCCCAAACTTCCGGGGATTTCCTCTTTTCTCTACTTGACCGAGTGTTAGGGTTAGAGTGGGGGTACAGGTTAGGTCATGGGATAGGGTTAGGGTACGGGTTAGGGTTAGGGTACGGGTTAGGGTACGCGTTAGGGTTAGGGTACGGTTTAGGGTACGTGTTAGGGTTAGTGTTAGGGACCTCTACACATGTTCCGTGCCTGCTATCACAGGAGGCTGGTGCATACTTGGCAATGCAAGGATGAGCCAGGGGCTGGGCTTGGCATGGAACACAGCTCAGAGGGGCTTGGGTCTGCTCTGGGGTCCAGGCAAAGCCACCCCCCTCCAGCCTGTTTCCCAGCCCCCGTGGGAAGGTAGTAATGAAATGATTCTGACCTTGTCCTCTCACAATACACACTTCCAGGTGCTCCCATTAGGGTTAGGCTCAGGTCTCTGGGCCTCATCTGTGCCCATGTGCTGGGCAGTCCCCACAGTGGCTCCTGGCACCCCTGAGTCTTGGTCACACATCCCTGTGGGATCCCCTCCCCTCCAGGGTGGATGGCCTCTGTGACGGAGCTCTCAGTAATAGAATGGCACAAAATGCCCGGATGTCATTTCCAGTCAGATGGAGTCTGTGACTTCTACTGGGTACCTCTGTCATGATTTCATTCTCTGTCTCCTTCTCTGTCTCTGTGTCTGTGTCTCTCCCAGGAGCAGGATCTGTGGGTTCCATGGGCGATGTGAGAAACCTCAGAAGCCTCCATTGTCCCCGTTTCCCTCTACGGTCCTGGTGCTGATTCCTTCCTAAGGCCTCCTCACCCTGACCAGAGCAGTGATTCTGGATCCTCTTCCAAATGGGGACCCTGAGGCTGACACAAGGAGGGCCCTTACCGTCTCCAGACTGGTGGCTAAGTGCTCTGCCACGATCTGCGTAGCCAGGTCATCAGCCCCCCAAGCCCCGATTCTGACCTCTGCCTAGTAGGACCTCTAGGGGGTAGAAAACATTTTCCCAAGACTGGGATCACAGGGGGTCAGGGATGGAGATCCAAGGCCAATATGCTCTTCTACAAGCCTGTGGGACCCTTGGGACACTGCATCTCTGCAGCCCAAGTGACAGCAGAGTATGCTGAGGCCTTTTGTTCTATAGCCCTCTGGACTTGTGTGTGGGTATCTCTTCCTACTCCCAAGTGCCCAGGGTGTTGTTGGACACCGGAACCCAGACCCTGCCTTTTTCCAGTGCACTGGCAAACCCTGGGTCCCTTGGGGAACCCTGACCATCAGCCTGGCCTGTCTCCCCTCCCCATGCTCTGGATTCGGGTCCTGGACAGGATTCCTGATGCCCTGCCCCATGGCCCAGCTGTCTCCAACCTCTTTCTTCTTTCCCCCTTGTCCCCCACCTCGCTCCCAGGGTGTCGTCCCCTTCTGACCCCCAGCGGGGCAGTCAGAGTGGTGTGTGTGGGTGGGTTTGCAGGAGCGCATGCCTGTACATGCCTAGGGATGCCAAGGTCATGTCCCCACATGGGATATGGTGGGTAGCTATCCCCGAGGATCTGAGGGGCTCTCACCCCCAAAGCGACCCTCATGGGAGGGTTGGGGCTGGCCTAGGACTGGAGAGCAGCCCTGCTCTTTGGGCTCTGCACCCCTCATTTGTCTTGGGCCAGTGCCTGCCTCTCTTGACCCAGGTTCCCAACTGTCCCTGAGGGTTGGACATGGAAACGTTTGAACGTGGCCGCTCCTCCAGGGGTAAGTTGGGGACAGGTACACCAGGCATTCAGGCCTCCCCACTGAGAGGGCCAGCCAGGTGTGTCATGGCCAGGTGTGCAAAGGGTACCTGCAAGCAGCACCTTTACCGTGAACCAGACCTGCAGCGGATGTATAGGAGACCCATGGCTCTGCACCTGACCGGTCCCCCACATTCCCAAACCACAGCCAACTGCTCTGTGGCCCCACAGTTCACTGGGCCCCGCAATCACACCCACCCAGGACGGCAGGCCTTAGAGTGCAAGGCCAGGTGGGTAGGACATCTGGGGACGCATAGGTCATTGAATACCCCTCCCACCCAGCTGCCCTGGAATGCAGACTCCCTCTCAGTGTCCAGCTAAGTGCAGGGCTGGGCCAGAGGACCTGGAGGCTTCCGTGGGGCCGACTCAGGACAGGGAGAAGATCAGTCTCCCCCTTCCCCTTCTCCTCTCCTCCTTCTGCCTTGTCTTCCTGGCAGAAGCTGGGACAGAGGTCCAGCCATTCCCTGGCTGCAGTCCCGGCTGGAGTCAGAGGGGTGGGTAGGAGGCCGGGGAGGAGGGACCCACCAGCAGGATGCCGGAGTGTGAAGGGGGTCATTATTGTAATGAGGGACCCCATGGGCATTCAGGGATTTCATCCCTTTTTAGACATGAGCAGTGGCCCCAGGACTCGGCCCCTGCCCCATCCTTCACTCTCTACAAGGCCCTGCATCCTCCCCAGCCCAGTCCTTTTCCACAGCCAGTCCTCCCTCCAGCCCCCGGGTCTCCACGGGCTGTGAAATCATTACAAGCTGGAACCCAGCCATCCCTATGGGGCCTGGTTCCGGGTCCTCCAGCCCCACAGTGAGGAGAGGTGAGGCCAGGCAGGAGCGGGGAGAGGGCAGAGTGGACTCTCCCTGGGGGCCATGGATCCCTGGTTAGTGCAGACCCTGTTGTGTGCTGGCCCCTAGGGCACCCAGATTCCAGCTCCTGGTCGGGCTCCGGGAGGGAGACCAGAGTGTGGCTCCTGCGAGCTCAGATGTGTCACTCCGTCCTGTAGCTACAGCCTGTCCCACCAGCTGAACTCCCCATCCTAGTCGGCCAGCTCACCTTCAAAGTCAAGAACAGACCATCATGAAGTTCAAGGGCTAGTGCGTGGCTAGTCAGGCAGGGGAGAGCTCATTTTCAACTCAGGGAGTCTCTGGCTGGTCTAGCAGGGGCTCTGGAAGGCTGGCTTTCCAGCTTCTCTGCTGACCAGCTCTGGGACTGGAGTCATTTTCCTCCCCTCTCTGGGCTTCGCTCTCCTCCTCTGTGCAATGGGGTGATGCTGAATGATCCCTCCCATGGCAGGAACCTGTGGAGTGCGGGTGATTGACGTAAGCTGGGCATAGAGCCTGGATTGCAAAGTGCAAAGGAGGATGGTGAGCGGTGTGGGCAGTGAGCACTCCTTCTCCGAAAAGCAATTCAGATATTCCATGCAGCCGCCAGGCCCCTCGCTGGGAGCCCAGGAGCAGTGGCCGACCACACTCCTGACACCAGGCCCCTGCGTGTGGCTCTTCCTCAGCACTGGGACACGGTGGGGACCACGGGACATGGGGCCAGCTCCTCTCTCTGAGGGACGGAGAAGAAAGAAGACTTTCCTTGGGGTCCCCCAAGGCCACATAACCGGGGAGGAGGCTTCCCCCAACAGTACATTGAAATTCTGCTTCTGTTAGAACCTGAGCATTGGGGTTTGGTTATTTCACTTGCTGGGCTGACGAGATACACTTGTTCTTCATGACTCCTCCTCAGATGAAGAGCTCTTGCAGGTCCCGGGCATCCTGGACCTGGGGAGGGGAGAGGGGCCAGTCCCCTCCCTGGCTCCTGAAGGAGACCTGTCCTCCCAAAGACAGGATGGTTTCGGGTCGTGATCCTGGGCTAGGGTTGGAGACAGCCTGTCACTGCTCCTGACTCTGGGGCTGATTGGGCCTTTTTTAGGCATAGCCACACCCACCGAAGGCAGGGGCTTCAGAAGGAACACACTCCTGGACCCGGGCACGCCCCAGGAGAGTGGCTGCCTTCCCCAGCTCCAGAGGAAGAGGGATATCCTCTGCTTCTTTGGGCGTTGGTCCTCTGACCCACGAGCAAGCACTGAAAAGTTTCTAGTCCTCCTCTGGAAGTGCACCAGCCCTGAGTGGGCCGGTCACTCTCCACACACGAGAACGGACAACGTGCTGAATAAATGCAGTTGGTGATCCTGTTCAAAAGGCCTGCGGGTCGGTGGGGCATACTGCTTCTGTGCCCTCCAGTGAGCCCCCTTTCCCTGGATGGAAATCCTCCTGGAGTCTCCTCTCTGCCCTTCCTGCTGGTTTCAGGACCAAGGGACTCCAACTTAGCATTGTGCCCCATGTCCTCAGGGACGTTGGGATTGGTCCATCAGGATCGTCTGGGCGGGACGTCCAGATTCCTGTTCCCCCAGGCAAAGTGTAGTGGCCACAAGCCACAGAGCCAAACTCCAACTTCAGCATTGTGCCCCATGTCCTCAGGGGGATGGTGGTAATGGTCCATTTTAATTATCTGGGAGGGTCCTTCTGGATCTTGCTCCCCTAGGCACAGGTGCGGTAGCAAGAAGCCCCGGAGCCATCCCCCAATTGTAGCATTGTGCCCCATGTTCCCCAGGCATGGTGATCATGGTCCTTTGGGATTGTCTGGGAGGGCCCTCCAGGTTCCTGCTCCCCCCAGGCACAGGTGTGGTGGCCAGAAGCCCCAGAGCAGTCCTCCAACTCAGCATTGTGCCCCATGTCCTCAGGGATGGTGGTAATAGTCCATCAGGATCATCTGGGAGGGTCCTCCTTGTTCCCGCTTCCCCAGGCACAGGTGCGGTTGCAAGAAGCCCCAGAGTCATCCCCTAAATTCAGCATTGTGCCCCCGGAGATGCTGGTCATGGGCTGTCAAGATGGTACAGGAGGATCCTCCAGGTGGGGGCCTGGAGGCTGGAGTCAACCAGATCCCACTCAAGTTGCATGAAGAACAGAGTAGTTGAGGTGTTCATTTGGAAGAGTGATTTCTCTTTTCCAAAAATGTCAAAGTCATTGGTCTACTTTAGAATGAAGATAATGACTACTTGAAAAACAAGTGTGTTTTTCCACTTCTCCCAGAAATTGAAGCAGGTGTGCAGGCCATAGGTCAGAGGACCTACTTCTCCCCACCTGACAGCACTTATCTGCTCTGGATCTAGGAGACTCAATGTTTTGAACATCAGCCTGTGAGTCAGTGATGCAGCTTTTCACAGGATGTCAGTGTTCAGAGAAAGCTGCAGGTTCATTTGGCACAGTGTCATCTTCATGTCAGGACTGGAGGTCAAATTTCTCATGAACCCCAAACTTCCGGGGATTTCCTCTTTTCTCTAGTTCACCCAAGGTTAGGGTTAGAGTGAGGGTACGGGTTAGGGTACGGGTTAGGGTTAGGGTACGGTTTAGGGTACGGGTTAGCGTTAGGGTACGGGTTAGGGTACGGGTAAGGGTTAGGGTACTGGTTAGGGTTAGGGGTTAGGGTACAGGTTAGTGTTAGGGTACGGGTTAGGGTACGGATTAGGGTACAGGTTAGTTGTTAGGGTTAGGGTACCGGTTAGGGTACGGTTTAGGGTATGGGTTTGGGTTAGGTTTTGGGTTAGGGTACAGGTTAGTGTTCGGCTTAGCGTTAGGGTTAGTGGTTAGGGTTAGGTTTGGGTTAGGGTTAGGGTATGGGTTAGGGTTAAGGTACGGTTTAGGGTACGGGTTAGGGTACGGGTTAGGGTTAGGGTTCGGGTTAGGGGTAAGTTTAGGCGTTACGGTTAGGGTTAGGTTTAGGGTTAGGGTTAGGGTTAGGGTTAGGGTTGGGTTAGGGTTAGTGTCTCCCTGTCCTCTTCTGCACAGAGCCCATTCTCCTCCAGTAACCAGAGTGATCATTTCGGAACATAAACTTTGGGGCTCCCTGTGGTCTGCTCCCCTCCTGCCTATCCTTTCCTGCCTCACCTCTCCTACCATAGCCTGCCTCTCTGGGCCTCCCAGGGGAGTGATTGTACCCCATGTACCTCAGTCTTGACTCCAAGCCTTTGCGTTGGCTTCTCTCCTCTGCCAAAGGCACTCACGCCCCCCTCACCCTGCTTCATGTTTGACTTGTTTCCCAATTGGCTGGGTCTGGATTGGCCCCCTGATGACCTGACTCTTGCCTGCTGGGTGTGTGTGCTTCTCCCCTATTTAAATATATTGTGTGCCTTCCCTTTGTGAGCAGTTTACTAATCTGCTAGGTATGGGGCGGGCACAGGGAATTAGCCTTGGTTTCTGCACAAAAAACTCAGTTTCAGAGGAGTTCACCACACTTGCCTGATGATGGGGGAGCTGCTTTCCACATGGTGGGGAACAGGTAGTACCGTCAAAGGGGGACCAGCCATGTGAGGCTGTAGGACAAGACTCCCATCTTCTTAGGGCCGGGGAGATGCAGACCTGGACCCTGAAGCTTACACCCTTGGATTCAAGGCTAGGGCCTAAGCAAGCCCCCTCTTCTTCCAGAGGTCCTCCTTCCCCTTCCCTGCCCATGTGCTGGACCTGATCTGGGGGAGTTCTGGGGTGACCCCTCCTAGGAATACCAGTGGTTTACTGAGGACCTCATTAGCAGGATGCCCAGTGACCTTCAAGGGAGGACCCTACAGGAGGTGGAGACAGCTTTGTGGGGGCCAGCAACATCCCACTGAAAGCAAAATGCGGCAGGTGGCTGGCTCTGCTGGTTCTTTCCAGTCTGTAGGGCACAGAAACAAGGGCTGTGCCCCAAGGTGCTCAAATCCTGGCAGGTGGGAACAGGACCAGTGGGTTTGCCCATGAGCTCAGCACAGAGGGAGTGTTCCCAGCTCTAGGATGCTGTGGGACAGCACAGTTTTCCAACCTCCTAAGCCTTAGGCTTCCTTTTGTAAGATGGAGTGCTGATGGTCCCCATCTCTGGGAGCAGAAGATTGGGAGCACTCATGGGCAGACTTGCTCAGGACAGGCTAGGAGATTGGCTGTTGCTCCAAGCAGCCCAGGGCCTGCCGCCTTGGAGAAGGTGCACAAGTGCACAGCCCCCAGCTTTGGGGTCCTGCTGCCAGCTCTGGCTGTGACCCTTGCCCCACCCTGTCTACTGCCACTGTAGCTATGTGGTCTTCCTGGAGCTATTCCTGCAGATGACAGAGAAGCACTTCATGGTGGGACACAGGGTCAATTATCATGGTGGGACACACAGTCACCTACTAGTTCTTCACCGACCAGCCGGCTGCCGGGCCTGTGTGCCCCTCTGGCAGGGTCTGAGGCTGGTGGTCCTTGAGGTCTGTGGCACCCCGCACTGGCAGGATGTGTCCATGCAGTGCGTGATGATGATCAGCCGCTTCTGCGTACAGCACTTCCCCCATAAGGTGGATGACTTGGTTTGAGTGGACGCAGACCTTAAGTTCTGTGACCACATGGGTATGGAGATCCTGTCCCCCCTCTTTGGCACCCTTTACCCCAGTTTCTACTGGGTGGCCCGTGAAGAGTTCAGCTATGAGTGCCGGCCACATTCCTAGGCCCACATCCCCAGGGACCAGGGCAACATTGACTACGTGCAGGTGTTTTTTGGGTTCGGTGGTGGAGGTTCACTGAATGACCTTGGCCTATCACCAGGTGATGGGAGTTGACCTGTCCAATGGGATGGAGGACATGTGGCACGACAAGAGCAACCTGAACAGGTAACTGCTGGACCACCCACCAAGGTGCTATTCCCGGAGGACCTGTGGGACCTGCAGCTGCTGGGCTGGCCCTGGTGGACCTGTGGGACCCTCAGCTGCTAGGCTGCTCCTATCATGAAGTAGCTGAGATTAGGGCCATGTCCATGAATCACCAGGGCACACAGAACTCATGACGGGCTGTCCCCAGAGGCCATGTGAGACCCAAGGCTGCTGGGCTGTCCCTGGAGGACCTGTGGGACCCTCAGCTGCTGGGATGGCCCTGGTAATGAAGAAGCTGAAATTCAGACTGTGCCTAATAATCACCAGGACACCCAGAACTCATGAGGGGCTGGCCCCAGAGGATCTGTGGGACTCACGGCTGCTGGGTTGGCTCTGGTCATGAAGAATCTGAGATTCGGGCCATGCCCAAGAATCACCAGGACACCCAGAACACATGAGGGCCTGCGCCCAGAGGCCATGCGGGACCTGAGGGTGCAGGGCCGTCCCCCATCTTTCCCTAGGTCATGAAGAAGCTGAGATTCATGGCTGTGCCCAAGAATCACCAAGACACCAAGAACTCATGAGGGCCTGTCCCCGGAGGCCATGAGGGACCTGAGGCTGCAGGGCTGTCCCCTGGAGGACCCGCAGCACCCGCAGCTGCTGGACTGTCCCCAGAGGACCTTCGGGACTCAAGGCTGCTGGGCTGGCCCCCCATCATTCCCTGGGTCATGAAGAAGCTGAGATTCATTGCTGTGCCCAAGAATCACCAGGACACCAAGAACTCATGCGGGCCTGTCCCCGGAGGCCATGAGGGACCTGAGGCTGCAGGCCTGTCCCCTGGAGGACCCCCAGCACCCGAAGCTGCTGGGCTGGCCCCAGAAGACCTGCAGGACCCGAGGCTGCTGGGCTGGCCCTCCATCATTCCCTGGGTCATGAAGAAGCTGAGATTTGGGCCGTGCCCAAGAATCACTAGGATACCCGGAACTCATGAGGGTCTGCCCCCGTCTCCATCAGGGGGTGCTGGCTTGAGCAGAGCCGTCAGAGCAGGTTCCTACTTCTGTGCCCTTGAGGGAAACTGTGGAGCCCAGCACTTCTTGCACAGGCACACCAGCGCCCCGGCCACCCCTGCACACAAGAGGCCTGCCTGGGGGCATAAATTCCTGTCTTTGTGGTCACCACATTTTGATCACTTCTGGGCATTTGCAGCTGTGAATGGCTCTAGTTTAATGTTGGATGTTTTTCTGTGTCAATGCTGAGCAACCATCTTTAAAAAGAACAATTGAGGGAAAAGGTTTTCTCCCTGGTTCTAAACGGACACTGACTGGTGGGGCTGGGAGCAGCCCTGTAGCAGCCATGGCGCCAGAATGGGCCCTGGCCAGGTCTTACCTCCCAGTCCTTACACCTCACCGTGGCCATGGGCCTTCAGGTTCAGGGGTGCACTGAACTACCTCTCAGTCCCACAGGCCCCTGACCACCAGAGGCCTTGGCCATGGCCACTAGCTTGGCCTCCAGGAGCACGGAGGCCTCTGGGTTATTTATGGTTCCTGCCTTGAGTTTAAATGGCTATTTCTGCACTGGTGTTTCTGAAATGTGGGCACTCCCTCCGTATAGATGCGCGTCCCCTTGGGATTCCTCAGTGCCCACCAGTGGGTTTTGTACATGTACACTCTCTGGACCATCTGCTTGCACTGTGCCTTAGCAAGCATTTACTGAGTGCCTACTGTGACCTCAGTCACCAACAAGGTGCAGAGCGTTAAAGCGAGAACTAAGATACAGGCTGCCTGCTCCTGGGCCCTCCAGGGACTCCTAATGGCCCCATCCTCCTGACGCATTATTTTCCTATTGTACTATAATGGGGATACAACTGATACTGTGAAGCACATTTCAACGCACAATTCAGTGGCAATAAGTACATTCACTGTTCTGCACCTGCCACCTCCATCCATTGCCATATTTTCATCATCCCAAAATGAACTTTTACCCACGAGACCCTAAGCCCCCATTCCCATTCCCCAGCCCTGGCACCCAGCAGCTTCTTCCACCTCTGTGAATGGGAGTGCTCTCCATCCCTCACAAGTGGGGTGCTCCGGTGTCGGTCCTTTAGGGACTGGCTTATTTCACATGGCATAATGGCCTCAAGGTCTGTCCCTGTGAGCCTGAACCTGACCCACTTTCGCACCAAAGCTGTGGCTCAGCCCTCTTCTGTCTAAGCCGAACCTCCTCAGTTCCCTCTGCTCCCCTCACCTTCCTCCTCATCCTGAAGATGATCCCAGCCAATCTGCAGCTTTGAAGACCTGCTCAGTCCAGATGCCAGGCACATACCCCGGGGGCCTCGGGCCTCAACTACCCCCATCTGTCCACGTCAGGTGCCTGCCCCCCTCTGCCAGCGGACCACCTGCAACTCCCAAAGGTGTCCCCATCTCAGGAGAGGGAAACACAAAGTCCAGACCCTTGGAGTCCTCTGGGACTTCTTGCTTGCTACCAACTATCCCAGTAGTGAAGTGGCTACTGGAGGACATTCAATGTCCAAAACATTTAAAGGCATACGTGAGTCTCTGCTGCCTAAGGCAATGGATAACAGTTGGGGCAAATAGAAACCAAGCAGAATCACTGGAAGAAAGGCTGAGGAATGAGGAGCTTTAGGGCAGAAGGGTCTGGAAGCTGTGACAGCCCCTACCTGACCTTCAGATGCTCCTCAGTTACTCCTGTGCCTCTGGTATCTTCCTGGAACCCTGAGCTGGCTGTTTTCAGACAGCTCGTCCAGCAGTACCCTCAGTTTCTGGGAGGCAGATTTGCTGCAATCCGCAGTGTTTCCCGCTGCCCCACCGGGATTGCTTTTTGAAGGCACATCATCTGGGACATCTGAGGTCCCAAGACTGTGGGTCTGTGACCTGGAATGATTCTGAGCAGCGATGGTGGGATGGGAGGGCTGCAACACACAGAAGAAGGTGTGCAGAAAGCTGTCTGGGGTTCCCGGCATCCTACTGTTTATGAATCAAAGCCCTGAGATCTTTAAAATGCCAGCAACCTCACAGCACATGCCAGAAATACAAATGTCCCCATGTACCCAACACCACCTAAAGTACTGGCCATTTCTTGTCACTTGAGCTGAGTACAAAGGATTGGGAGTCAGGGCTTGAGGGGTGTCCTGGGCCAGACTTTGTATTTGGGGGACAAAGGCCATCCAGGCAAGCTTGTGCTGAGTCTGAGGAGGGGGTCTGTGTGAAGACCCCAGCTGCAGGCACTGCTGTCTGCAGATGCCCCCTCGCCCGCCCCAGTGCACCTGCCGATGGGGGAGTGCCTGCCCCCTCCTCTCTGCCGAGGCCTCTCTCCTGCAGCAGCTGCCTCCTCTCCTGCCAGGCACTGCCAGCCTGCAGCCTCGGAGGGTGGATACCCTGACAACCTCCAGCCCTGGAGACAAAGACAGTGAGGGTGGGACGTGTTCTCCCAGCAGGCCTGAGCGCCAGGCTCCCATGGTGCTCACTCTCCTGCAGGCTCACTGTGCCACATCCTCCCTCAGGCTCCCTGGGCCCAAGTCCTCCTCTGCTTGCTAACCATCCTTGGCCCAGGCTCCACACACTGGGACTGGGAACAGGTCGTCTGAAAATTCTGGACTCTTGCTTCCGTGCCCATGACCTGGGCACAGTCCGGCCTCACAGACTGCTCAGAGGAGACCCAGTGCAGGAAGATGAAGGCTGCTGCAAGGGAGATGTCCTGTGACCCCAGAGGGAGTGCCCAGGCTTTGCACAATGCACCTGGCTCACAGGACCTCCACGGGATGCGGGCGCCAGGCCACGGGGCACAGGGAGTACTGGCAGGGGAGTCCTGGTGGGGGCCCTGTCGAGGAGGCCACAGAAGGGTCCCAGAAGAGGCAGGCACAAGTAAAAGAAGACAGAGCTTCTCAAGGAGGTTGATGGAAGGATCAGTGGATCGCAGAAACCCTTGGGAAAACTCAGAAGCCCTGGAGATGTTGGCTGAAATGCTGTCATTTTGTCAGAAACGTTAGGTCCCAACACCCAGTCGACACTGGATAATTTACTTTGTTAGTTCTAGGAATCAGTGCATACCTGACACTAGAACTCACATTGCAGGAAGTCTAGGGTATACTTGCTCTTCATCACTTTTCAGGACTAGATTTTCTAGAGGAAGTGCTAAGCCTGGGTCTCTCCGTTCTTTTCTTTGTGCAACTGGCCTCTGTTTTCAGGAGTAGATTCTTGGTTCTCATCACCACTCCTAGCCCTGAGGACTGACCCCTGTCACCTCCCACAGTGGACGTGACCATGTGGGTTGGGGGTGCTCACTGATGAAGCCCCAGTGCTCAGTACACAGCAGGGACCCCAGATCCTCTGCTGAATGAGGGAGGAAAGGGGGAAGGAGTGAGGGAGTGAGGGGGAGGGATGGAGGGAAACCACAGAAGTTGGGTCCACCCATTAGGAGCCCTTATTTGGGGTGAGGTCCTAGGGGAAAACAACCCCGGCCCTGGATGTTGGCTCAGGTCCTCCCAGTGCTGACCTTCCTTCTCCTTGGCCCTCTGTCATCCTGGATCCTCTCCAACTCCTCCCCCTCCAACTCTGAATGTTCCCAGGAATAGGGTGGCTGGAGGGGTCTCAGGAGTGGTTCCCAGATCCTGTGCCCCGAATCAAAATGTGACAGTGCCTACAGGACACTATCTATCCTCTATCATGAGGACTGGGACTGTGGATCCCATCCATCTCCTTGTGCATTAGTGTTGTTGTATTCCCTGCTCTCTCCACCATGGCTGTGATGAACACTCCTGAAAACACATCTGTGAAAAACCGAGACAGATTTTCTGGGGGTGGGCCCAAGGCTGAACATAGTAGGTGATGGGTGTACCTGCGGCCTGGTATGGGTGCTGCTCACTGTTCTCCCAGACAGGGGTGCCGGTCACACTTCGTTCCAGGGTACCCGCTGGGGATCTTCACTTCTTCACGTTCTCCCCAGGGCTGCTGGTCCCCAGACCAGACACCTGCCAGCCTGAAGGTGACTAGCACTACCTCCATAGGGTTTCCTATGCCAGGGTCCTTCCCCGGGAGCTCCCGCATCTCTGACTCCCCACGTGCCTGTCTTCCCCCCTTGGACTTGCATGCGTTTGGTGTCCCTGTGGAACCCAGGGACTTGGTGTATTATTTGGACCAGAGGCATGTGAAACCTTTCTCTGGCCTTGGGTTTTGAGCAATGGTTTCCCTTTGTGGTGTGTCTTCCAGCTTTTTGCATTTCCCTGGTATCTGTGTGGGTCACAGGAGGAACCAGCTCTGTCCTGTCTGGGGTCAGGCTGTGGTGTCCCAGCAGGACCAGGGGTCCCGGCCCCGAGATGGTGCCCATAATTCCTCAAGTGGCCTCTATGATTACATCTGATGTGTAATCCATCTGGGATTTCAATATCAAAGAAGGGAAATTGAATGACAAACAAACACAGAAGGAAACGCGTCCCATTTGAAAATAGGAGGGCAAACAAAAAGTCCCTATTGAGTGATTCCACTTACAGAAACATCAGGAATAGGTAAAGGAACAGAGAGAGAAAGCAGCTTAGGGGTTGCCGGGGTCTGGGCTGTTGGAGAAATGGGCAGGGAGGGATTCGGGTCTGGGGACTCCTTTGGGGAATGAGATATTCTGCAGCAATGTTCTGGGGTGTGGTGGCACAGCATTGGGCATGTACTTAATACTCATGATGTGTTCAATTGAAAACAAGTAATTTTATTTAAAACAAATAATAAACAGTATATAGGACATGGAAGGATAAAATAACAGTTATATGTACCAGAGAGAAAGAACACAGTGGGAGGAAATGAAACAATCGTGTGGGGTCTCGGGTTCCGGTGATGGAACTAAGGGTGATTGTACAAGGAGCTCTCCCTGCAGGGCTGTGGGCTCTGGATGTGGCTGTGGGAGCCCTGCAGGAGCAGGAGTAGGGGCAGGGCTCAGGATAGGGGCAGCGACAGGGGCAGGGACAGAGGTAAGAGCAGAGTCAGGGGCAGGGGCAAGGGGAGGGACAGGGTCAGCAGTAGTGGCAGGTGCAGGATCCAGGACAGGAGCAGGGACAGGATCTGGGTCAGGGGCAGGAACGGGACCCCTGGAAGGGGCAGGGGAAGGGGCAGCGGCTCTGACAGGAGTACGGACAGGGGCAGGAGCAAGGGTAGGATCTGGGTCAGGGACAGTGGCTCTGGCAGGGGCAGGAGCAGGAACAGAGGCAGGGGCAGGGGCAGGGGCAGGGGCACAAGGAGGGGCAGAGGCAGGGGAAAGGGAAGGGGCAAGTGCAAGGGCAGGATCGTGTCTGAGGCAGGGGCAGGGGTTTGGGTGGGGGAAGGGGGGGTGGCAGGAACTGTAGCAGGGGCAGGGGCTGGGGCAAGAGCAGGTGCCATTTCTTCCTAGACAGCGCCAGTCTCTCCGTGGGCAGGTGCCGGGTCACCTGCCGGCTCCTGGTCTCCTCCTGAAGTCACTGCAGGCACTACGTGTCCCTCCAGAGCCGGCTCTAGCTCCTCAGGTGGGGGAGCAGCTGCGAGAGGAGTTCAGCTCACCCACGTGCTTACTCTCTGTGGGCTTTTGAGAGACAGAGCCCAGCCAAGGGCCTCCCAGAGAAGCCACACCCGGGAAGGAACCCTCACGGGGAGGTCTCCCTAACTGTAGTCTAGCCGCTGGTTGCTCTGTGCCCAGTCGTTTCTTCTGGCCCCACACCAGCCTCTGGTGGGGCCGCACCAACCCGTCCCCACACACCACAAACACCCAGCCCCAGCCTTCTCACCCTCGGCCTTTGCTTCCGTGGGCTCCAGCTCCTGGACCACTGTCCGGTGAACAACCCCCTGGGACATTGTTCCGGGTGGTGTCGGAGGTCTTGCCCGGCAATCTCAGCACCTGTTTCTCGGGATGCCTGTGGCATCAACCCCTCTGTCAGGGAGGAGGGCGTGTCCGCCAGCTGCCTCTCCATGTCCTCCGTGGCCTTCTCAAAGACAGGGACCGGTAGCCGGCCCCGAGTCATCACAGCCCTGCCCGGTCATCCGCACTGTCCTCCTGCCCAGTCCCCCTGCTGCTCCCAGATCAGACACGCACCTGTGCGTGCACAGCCCTGCAACCGGGAAGCAGTGACCCATCCCTGCAGGGTTATCGGGATAAACCTTGGGCAGAAGGGGCAGCGCCCGCACATCCCATCCCACACAGCCAGCCTTGACCTTGAACATGACTTGCCCACTGGGTATCTGACCCCTCATCAGCCTGCCCCTGCTCGAGGTGGCCCCACCCCCATAACCACTCTTTACACACACACTCACACACACACACACACACTCACACACAGACACACACACACGCACAGACACAAACCCCCATCCACACACATGCACACACACACACACTCACATACAGACACACACGCACACACTCACACCGACACACACAGATGCACATAATCTCATACACAGACACACACACTCACACACACACGCACACTCACACACCCACCCACATCCACACACACACACACGCGCGCGCACACACACTCTCACACACAGACATAGACACAGACACAGACACACACACAGGGAGGGCACCTGGAGCTACACAGGGCAGATCGGAGCAAGTGGGGCTGGGTGGCCGGGTCTGGGCCTCCTAGTGTTACCCTGCCTCTCTTGACCCAGGTTCCCATCGGTCCCTGAGTGTTGGACTTGGAAACGCTTGAACGTGGCCGCTCCTCCTGGGGTAGGTGTGGGACAGGTGCACCAGGCACACAGGCCTCCCCACCGAGAAGGCTAGCCAGGTGTGTCATTGCCAGGTGTGCAAAGGGATCCGGCAGAGAGGTCCAGCCTGTCCCTGGCTGCAGCCCTGGCTGGGGTCAGAGGGGCGGGATGGAGCCCGGGGAGGAGAGGCCCACCAGCAGTATGCCCGAGAGTGAAGGGGGTCGTTACTGTAATGAGGGACCCCATGGGCATTTAGGAATTTCAGCACTTTTTAGACATGAGCAGTGGCCTCGGGACTCGACTCCTGTCACATCCTTCACTCTCCACAAGGCCCTGCATCCTCCTCAGCCCAGTCCTGGTCCACAGCCAGTCCTCCCTCCGGTCCCAGGAAATCCAGGGGCTCGGGGCCTGCAAAATAATTACACGTTGGAAACGAGCCATTCCTTTGGGGCCTGGTTCCAGGTCCTGCAGCCCCACAGTGAGGAGGGGTGAGGCCAGGCAGGAGCGGGGAGAGGGCAGAGTGGTCTCTCTCTGGGGGCCATGGCTCCCTGCTCAGTGCAGGCCTTGTTGTGTGCTGGTCCCTAAGGCACCCAGATCCCAGCTCCCAGGCAGGCTTCGGGAGGGAGTCCAGAGTGTGCCTCCTGCTAGCTCAGACGTGTCACACTGTCCTGTAGCTACAGCCTGTCCCACCAGCTGGACTCCTCCTCCTAGTCAGCCAGCTCACCTTCAGCGTCAAGAACAGGCCACCATGAAGGTCAGGGGCCAGTGCGTGGCTGGTCAGGCAAAGGAGGGCTCACTTTCAACTCAGGGAGTCTCTGGCTGGTCTAGCAGGGGCTCTGGAGGGCTGGCTTTCCAGCTTCACTGCTGACCAGCTCTAGGACTGGAGCCATTTGCCTCCCCTGTCTGGGCCTCGCACTCCTCCTCTGTGCAATGGGGTGATGCTGAATGATCCCTCCCATGGCAGGAACATGTGGAGTGCTGGTGATCGACGTAAGCTGGGCACAGAGCCTCGCCTTTCCTTGGGGTTCCCCAAGGCCACGTAAGTGGGGAGGAGGCTGCCCCCAAACAGTACATTGAAATTCTTCTGCTGTTAGAACCTGAGCATTGAGGTTTGGTTATTTCACTTGCTGGGCTGACGAGACACACTTGCTCTCCTTGAGTCCTCCTCAGATGATGAGCTCTTGCAGGTCCCAGGCATCCTGGACCTGGGGAGGGGAGAGGGGACAGTCCTCTCCCTGGTCCTGCAGGAGACCAGTCCTCCCAAAGACAGGATGGTTTTGGGTCATGATCCTGGGCTAGGGTTGGAGACAGTCCCTCCCTTCTCCTGACTCTGGGGCTGAGTGGGTCTTTTTCAGGCATAGCAACACCCACTGAATGCCGGGGCTTCAGAAAGAACACATTCCTGGACCCAGTCCTGCCACAGGATGGGGGCTGCCTTCCCCAGCTCGGTGTGAGTTGAGGCCGTGTGTTGGTGGAGCGTCAGGCTCAGGGATTGCGGAGTGGGCACATTGAACTTGGGGTTCGTTGGGATGGACTGGCACAGTTCTACTGCTCTGAATGCTTAACGGAGTTCCCAATGGCACGTTTTCCTTTTTACGGCAGGCAGAATCTTCTGGTACTGGTCAGGTGTCCCAAAGCCCTGGGGCTTTGGAGCCAGGCTTTAGGGACAGAGCGCTCAGAAGCCAACCTCGGGTTAGGCTTAGGGCTTAGGGGCATGAGAAGGCTGATGTGCCGGCGCTGTGATGAGACTCCTTGGGTCAGAGTTGAAGCCATGGGTCAGGGCGGAATGTCAGGCTCAGGGATTGCAGCCTGGGCATATTGAATTTGGGGTTCGTTGGGATGGATGGGCACAGTTCTCCTCCTCGGAAGGCTTACCGGATTTCCCAATGGCACATTTTCCTTTTTAGTGGCAGGCTGAGTCCTCTGGCACTGGTTAGGTGTCCCAGATCCCTGGGGCTTTGGAGCCAGGCTCTGGGGACAGAGCGCTCAGAAGCCAACCTAGGGTTAGGCTTACGGCTTAGGGGCATGACAGGAGCTTCCGTGGGTCTGAGTTGAGGCCCTGGGTCAGGTTGAGTGTCAGGCTCAGGATTGGCCGCCAGAGGGCGCGAAATTTGTGCGTTGGCTGGGATGGGCGTTCAGATTTCTCGAGTTCTGAACGCTCTCCGGAGTTCCAAGTCGTGTTTTTGAATTCTTTTTGGCAAGCTGAGTCCTCTGGTTTTGCTTAGCTATTGCCATCCCTGGGGCTTTGAAGCCAGGCTTCTTGGGACAGAAGCTCAGAAGCTAAACTAGGTATAGGCTTACGGCCTAGGGTCATTTCAGCTCTGATCTGCCCATGCTGGGGCAAGCTTTGATGGGGTGGGTATCTGAGTTGGAGCGTGGGTGAGGGTGAGAGTCAGGTCAGGGTTTGCAGGCAGGGGGCTGTTGAAAGTGGCATTTCGCTGGTATGGGCAGCAGAGTTCTACTTGGAAACCTTTGCCACAGTTTCCCAATGGTGAAGTTTCCTTCTGGAAGACAGGGTGAATCCTCTGTTTTTGCTAAGGTGTCCCCTATCTCTGTGGCTTTAGAGCCAGGCCTCTGGGGCCAGAGCCCTCAGCAGCCAGCTAGGGATAGGGTTAGTGCCTAGGGGCACCGAAGACCTGATGTGTAAGCACTGTGGCCTGCTTACCGGGGGTTTGTCTTGAGGTTGTGGGTCAGGTTGAGTGTCAGGCTCAGGGTTTGCCGCCAGGGGGCGAAGAAAGTGTAGTTTTGCTGGGATGGGCATTCAGAGTTCTCCTGCTCTGAATGCTTTCCGGAGCTGCCAGTGGTGCGGTTTCCGTCCGGGTGACAGCCTGAATCACTTGATACTGCGCGGGTATCCCGAATCCTTTGTGGTTTCGAGCCAGGCCCTGGAGACAGACTGCTCAGAAGCCAACCTAGGGTGAGGCTTAGAGCTGGGGGGCATGACAGGTCTGATGTCCTGGCGCTGTGATGAGCTTCCCGGGGTCTTATTTGAGGCCAGGGGTCGGCGGGGATTGTCAGGCTGAGGGATTGTAGCCCGGGCACGTTGAACTAGGGGCTCGTGGGGACGGTCTGGCACAGTTCTCCTGCTCGGAATGCTTACCGGATTTGCCCATGGCACGTTTTCCTTTTTCTTGGCAGGCTGAGTCCTCTGGCCCTGGTCAGGTGTCCCAAGTCCCTGAGGCTTTGGAGTCAGACTCTGGGGCAAGACCCTGCTCGGAAGCCAATCTAGGGTGAGGCTTAAGCCTGAGGGGCATGACAGGCCTGATGTGCAGGCGCTGTGATGAGATTCCCGGGGTCTGAGTTGAGGCCGTGGGTCGGCAGAGGGGTGTCAGGCTCAGGGATTGCGGCCCGGGCACAATGAACTCGGAGTTCGTGGGAATGGACCTGCACAGTTCTCCTGCTCAGAATGCTTACTGGAGTTCCCCACGGCATGTTTTCCTATTTATTGGCAGGCTGAGTCCTCTGGCCGTGGTCAGGTGTCCCCGGTCCTTGGGGCTTTGCAACCGGGCGCCTGGGGACAGAGCATTCAGAAGGCTCCATGGGGTCCCGGTTAGGGCCGAGGGGCACGGCAGGCCTGATGCGCAAGCACCGTAGCCAGCTCTTTGGGGGTTTGTCTTGAGGGAGTGGGTCAGATTGAGCGTCAGGCTCAGCGTTGGCCGCCTGCGCGTGCCAAGTTGGTGCGTTGGTTGGGATGGGCATTCTGAGATGTCCTGTTCTGAACGCTCTCCGGAGCTGCAAGTAGTGCATTTGAATTCTCTGTGGCATTGGAGTCCTCAGATGTCGCTCAGTTACTGTCATCCGTGTGGCATTGGAGCCAGCCTTCTGGATCCAGGAACTTTATAGCCAACCTAGGTATAGACCTAGGGCCTAGGGTCATTGGAACTCTTATCCTGCCACGCTGGAGCCAGCTTTGGGGTGCGGGGTATCCGAGTTGGGGGTGTGGGTCCCGGTGAGTGTCAGGCTCTAGTTTGGTGGGTAGGGGGGCCTTGAAAGTGGCATTTCTCCGGTATGGGCACGCAGAGTGCTCCTATTTGGAAAGCTTTGCCCAGAGTTCCCAGCGGTGCTGTTTCCTCCTGGGAGCCAGGCTACATCCTCTGGTATTGCTCAGGTGCCCCTGATCCCTGTGGCTTTAGAGCCAGGCCTCTGAGGCCAGAGCCCTCAGAGGCCCGCGAGGGATAGGGTGTGGGCCTAGGGCCAGGGCAGGCCAGACATGCCAGCACTGTGGCCAACTTCCCCAGGGGTTTGTCTTGAGGGCGTGGGTCAGGTGGCGCGTCAGACTCAGGGCTGGCCACCAGAAGGCGCAAAATTTGTGCATTCCTTGGGGTGGACATTCAGAGTTCTGCTCTGAATGCCTTCTTGACTTCCCAATGGCGCGTTTTCCTTCCAGGTGGCAGCCTGAGTCCCTCGGTATTGCTCGGGTGTCCCGAATCTTTGGGGCTTTGGAGCCAGAGTCTGGGGACTGACCCCTCCGTAGTCAACATGGGGTGAAATTTAGGACATAGGGGCAAGGGAGGCCTGATGTGCCGGTGCCGCGTCGAGGTTCCCGGGGGTGAGGGTCGCGGGCGTGTGTCAGCGTGAGTGTCTTTAGTCAGCGTGAGTGTCTTGCTCCTCTTTTCAGCCGGGGGACCGCTGAAAGTGTGGGTTCCCTGTGGCGGACGTGCAGCGCTCTCCTGCTGTGAATCCTTTCCTGGGTTCCCACTGGCGGGGTTTCTTTATGGGTGGCAAGCTGAGTCATCTGGTATTGCTCAGGTGTCCCCTGTCCGTGGGGCTCTGGAGCGAGACCTCCAGGAAAAAGGCACTCAGGTGCCCATGTAGGGTTTGGCTTAGACACTAGGGGCACGGCAAGCAGAAATCTCCTGCTCTCAGCGCTTTCAGAAGTGCCAAACGGCCCATTTTGCTTTGTGGTGTCAGCCTGTGTCCTCTGGTATTGCTCAGATGGCGCAAATCCCTGGGGCATGGAGCCAGGGACATAGGTAGTGACCTCTCTCTAGCCACGTGAGGGTTAATGTTAGGGTTAGGGCCCAGGTGCATGGCACTCCTGGTGTGCGGGATCTGTGGCGAGCTGGGGATGGGCGGTGTGTCTTGAGGACAGGAGTCAGGTTGAGTGTCAGGCTCAGGGTTTGTCGCCAGGCAGCGCGGAGAGTGTAGTTTCGCCGGGATGGGCATTCAGTGTTCTGCTCTGAATGCTTTCCGGAGATCCTAGTGGTGCGGATTGATTCTGGGTGGCAGCCCGAGTCCCTTGATCCTGCTCGGGTGTCCCGAATACCTGGTGTTTGGAGCAAGGCTCTGGGGAGGGACGCTCAGAACCCAACCTTGGGTTAGGCTTGGGGTTGAGGGGCACGCCAGGCCTGATGTGCCGGCGCTGTGATTAGATTCCTGGTGACTGAGTTGAGGCCGTGGGTCAGGGGGGAGTGTCAGGCTCAGGGATTGCGGCCTGGGTATGTTGACCTCGGGGTTCGTTGGGATGGACCCGCACAGTTCTCCTGCTCGGAAAGCGTTCTGGAGTTCCCCATGGCATGTTTTCGTTTTTACTGCAAGCTGAGTCCTCTGGCCCCGGTCAGGTGTCCCCAGTACCTAGGGCTTTGGAACCAGGCCCCTGCGGGGAACAGACCCTTCAGAAGCCCCGTAGGGTCACGGTTAGAGCCTAGGGGATGGCAGGCCTGATGTGCAAGGGCTGTAGTCCGCTCTGGGGGGCTTGTCTTGAGGGCAAGTTTCAGGTAGAGCATCCGGTTCAGGGTTGGCTGCCAGAAGGCGCCAAATGTGTGCATTGGCTGGGATGGGCATTCAGATTTCTCATGTTCTGAAAGCTTTCCGGAGTTGAACGTAGTGTGCTTGAATTTTTTTGGCATTGGAGTTCTCTGGTGTCGCTCAGTGACTGCCGTCCCTGGGGAGCGTTGGAGCCAGGATCCGGGCATAGACCCGCTCAGATGCCAAGATAGGGTGAGGCTTAGGGCTGAGGGGCATGACAGGCCTGATTTGCCATCGCTGTGATGAGCTTCCCGGAGTCGGAGTTGAGTCCGTGGGGTGGCGGGGGTTGTCAGGCTCAGGGATTGCGCCCCGGGCACGTTGAACTCAGGGCTCCTGTGGACAGTCGGGCACAGTTCTCCCGCTCCTAATGCTTCCCAGAGTTCCCCACCGCACGTTTTCCTGTTTATTGGCAGGCTGAGTCCTCTGGCCCTGGTCAGGTGTCCCCGGTCCCTGGGGATTTGGACACGGGCGCCTGGGGACAGAGCATTCAGAGGCTCCATGGGGTCCCGGTTAGGGCCGAGGGGCACGGCAGGCCTGATGCGCAAGCACCGTAGCCAGCTCTTTGGGGGTTTGTCTTGAGGGAGTGGGTCAGGTTGAGCGTCAGGCTCAGGGTTGGCCGCCTGAAAGCGCCAAGTTGGTGCGTTGGTTGGGATGGGCATTCTGAGATGTCCTGTTCTGAACGCTCTCCCGAGCTGCAAGGAGTGCGTTTGAATTCTTTGTGGCGTTGTAGTCCTCTGGTGTCGCTCAATGACTGCCATCCCTGGGGGAATTTGGAGCCATGCTCCGGGGACAGACCCGCTGGGATACCAAGCTAGGGTGAGGCCTAGGGCTTAGTGCCATGACATGCCTCATGTGCTGGCACTGTGATGAGCTTCCTGGGGTCTTAGTTGAGGCCGTGGGTCGGCGGGGAGTGTCAGGCTGAGGGATTGCGGCCCGGGCACGTTGAACTTGGGGCTCGTGGGGACGGTCCAGCACACTTCTCCCGCTCGGAATGCTTACCGGAGTTGCCCATGGCACGTTTTCCTTTTTCTTGTCAGGCTGAGTCCTCTGGCCCTGGAAGGTGTCCCAAGTCCCTGAGGCTTTGGAGTCAGACTCTGGGGCAAGACCGTGCTCGGAAGCCAATCTAGGGTGAGGCTTAAGCCTGAGGGGCATGACAGGCCTGATGTGCAGGCGCTGTGATGAGATTCCCGGGGTCTGAGTTGAGGCCGTGGGTCGGCAGAGGGGTGTCAGGCTCAGGGATTGCGGCCCGGGCACAATGAACTCGGGGTTCGTGGAGACGGCCCGGCACAGTTCTCCTGCTAGGAATGCTTACCAGAGTTCCCCACAGCACGTTTTCATGTTTATTGGCAGGCCGAGTCCTCTGGCCCTGGTCAGGTGTCCCCGGTCCCTGCGGCTTTGGAGACGACCGCCAGGGGACAGAGCCTTCAGGACGCTTCGTGAGGTCCCAGTTAGGGCTGAGGGGCACGGCAGGCCTGATGTGCAAGCACTGTAGCCAGCTCTTGGGGGGTTTGTCTTGAGGGAGTGGGTCAGATTGTGCGTCAAGCTCAGGGTTGGCAGCCTGAGGGCCCCAGTTTGGGCATGGTTGGGATGGGCATTCTGAGATGTCCTGTTCTAAATGCTCTCCGGAGCTGCAAGTAGTGCGTTTGAATTCTCTGTGGCATTGGAGTCCTCAGATGTCGCTCAGTTACTGCCATCCATGGGGCTTTGGAGCCAGCCTTTTGGATCCAGAAACTTAGTAACCAACCTAGGTATAGACCTAGGGCCTAGGGTCATTGGAGCCCTGATCTGGCCCCGCTGGGGCCAGCTTTGGGGTGCGGGGGATCCGAGTCAGGGGTGTGGGTCCGCGTGAGTGTCAGGCTCAAGTTTGGCAGGCAGGGTGCCGTTGAACGTGGCATTTCGTCGGGATGAGCATGCAGAGTGCTCCTATTCGGAAATCTTTGCCCCGAGTTCCCAGCAGAGAGGTTTCCACCTGGGAGCCAGGCTGCATCCTTTGGTCTTGCTCAGGTGCCCCCGATCCCTGTGGCTTTAGAGCCAGGTCTCTGGGGCCAGAGCCCTCAGAGGCCTGCGAGGGATAGGGTGTGGGCCTAGGGGCAGGGCAGGCCGGACGTGCCAACACTGTGGCCTGCTTCCGCTGGGGTTCGTCTTGAGGGCGTGGGTCAGGTTGGGCGTCAGGCTCAGGTCTGACCACCAGAGGGCACAAAATTTGTGCATTCCTTGGGATGGGCATTCAGAGTTCTCCTGCTCCGAATGCCTTCCTGAGTTCCCAATGGCGCATTTTCCTTTCGGGTGGCAGCCTCGGTCCCTCCGTATTGCTCAGGTGTCCCGAATCTTTGGGGCTTTGGAGCCAGAGTCTGGGGACTGACCCCTACGCAGCCAACGTCGGGTAAATGTTAGGATATATGGGCACGGGAGGCCTGATATGCCGGCGCTGCGTCGATGATCCCGGGGTGAGGGTTGCGGGCGTGGGTCAGCGTGAGTGTCTTTAGTCAGCGTGAGTGTCTTGCTCCTCTTTTCGGCCCGCGCACCGCTGAAAGTGTGGGTTCCCTGTGGCAGGCGTGCAGCGCTCTCGTGCTGTGAATCCTTTCCAGGGTTCCCACCGTCGGGGTTTCTATCTGGGTGGCAAGCTGAGTCCTCTGGTATTGCTCAGGTGTCCCCTGTCCGTGGGGCTCTGGAGCGAGATCTGCAGGAAGAAGGCACTCAGGAGCCCACCTAGGGTTGGGGTTAGGCCCTAGGGGAACAGCAGGCAGAGCTCTCCTGGTCTTAGCGCTTTCAGAAGTGCCTAACAGTGCATTTTGCTTTTTGGTGTCAGTCTGTGTCCTCTGGTATTGCTCAGGTGGCCCAAATCCCTGGGTCGTGGAGCCAGGGACCTAGAGAGAGACCTCTCCGAAGCCACGTGGGGGTTAGGGTTAGGTTTAGGGCCCAGGTGCAGGGTACTCCTGTGGTGCGGGAACTGTGGCAAGCTGGGGATGGGAGGTGTGTCTTGAGGGCAGGAGTCAGGTGAGTGTCAGGCTCAGGGTTTGCCGCCAGGTGGTGCGGAAAGTGTAGTATCGCCGGGATGGGAGTTCAGCGTTCTGCTCTGAATGCTTTCCGGAGATCCCAGTGGTGCGGTTTCCTTCTGGGTGGCAACCCGAGTCCCTTGATACTGTTCGGGTGTCCTGAATACCTGGTGCTTTCGAGCAAGGCTCTGGGGAGCGACGCTCAGAAGCCAACCTCGGGTTAGCCTTGGGGCCAAGGGGCATGCCAGGCTTGATGGGCCACTGCTGTGATGAGCTTCCTGGGGACTGAGTTGAGGCCCTGGGTCAGGGGGGAATGTCAGCCTCAGAGATTGCGACCTGGGTACGTTGACCTCTGGGTTCGTTGGGATGGACCGGCACAGTTCTCCTGCTCGGATAGCATTCCAGAGTTCCCCATGGCATGTTTTCCTTTTTAGTGGCAGGCTGAGTCCTCTGGTCCCGGTCAGGTGTCCGCAGTCCCTAGGGCATTGGAGCCAGTCCCCTGGGGGAGCAGACCTTTATGAAGCTCCGTAGGGTCACGGATAGGTCCTGGTGGATGGCAAGCCTTACGTGCAAGGGCTATATTCCGCTCGGAGGGGCTTATCTTGAGGGCGAGGATCAGGTTGAGCATCCAGTTCAGGATTGGCTGCCAGAAGGCGCCAAATATGTGCATTGGCTAGGATGGGCATTCAGATTTCTCGTGTTCTGAATGCTTTCAGGCGTTGAAAGTAGTGTGTTTGAATTCTTTTGGCATTGGAGTCCTCTGGTGTCGCTCAGTTAATGCCATCTCTGGGGGTCATTGGAGCCAGGCTCAGGGTACTGACCTGCTCAGATGCCAAGCTAGGGTGAGGCTTAGGGCTTAGGGGCACGCCAGGCCTGACGTGCCGGCGCTGTGATGAGCTTCCTGGGGTCTGAGTTGGAGACGTGTGTCAGCAGGGAGTGTCAGGCTCAGGGATTGCGACCCAGGCAGGGTGAACTCGGGACTCGTGGGGACGGTCCGGCACAGTTCTCCCGCTCGGAATAATTACCTGAGTTGCCCATGGCACGTTTTCCTTTTTCATGGCAGGCTGAGTCCTCTGTCCCTGGTTAGGTGTCCCAAGGCCCTGAGCCTTTGGATCAGGCTCTGGGGCCAGACCCCACTCGGAACCCAAGCTAGGGTGAGGCTTAGGGCTGAGGGGCATGACAGGCCTGCTGTGCCGGTGGTGTGATGAGCTTCCCGGGGTCTGAGTTGAGGCCGTGGGTCGGTGGGGGGCTGTCAGGCTCAGGGATTGCGGCCCGGGCATGTTGAACTTGGGGTTCGTGGGGATGGAATGGCACAGTTCTCCTGCTCGGAATGCTTACCGGAGTTCCCCACGGCACGTGTTCCTGTTTCTTGGCAGGCTAACTCCTCTGGCCCTGGTCAGGTGTCCCCGGTCCCTGGGACTATGGAGCCTGGGGACAGAGAATTCAGAAGCTTCCATGGGGTCCTGGTTAGGGCCGAGGGGCATGGCAGGCCTGATGTGCAAGTAGTGTAGCCAGCTCTTGGTGGTTTGTCTTGAGGGAGTGGGTCAAGTTGATCGTCAGGCTCAGCGTTGGCTGCCTGAGGGAGCCAAGTTGGTGCGTGTTTTGGGATGAGCATTCTGAGATGTCCTGTTCTGATCGCTCTCCTGAGCAGCACGTAGTGCGTTTGAATTCTTCGTGGTTTTGGAGTCCTCAGATGTCGCTCAGTTACTGCCATCCGTGGGGATTTAGAGCCAGCCTTCTAGATCCAGAAACTTAGAAGCCAACCTAGGGATAGACCTAGGGCCTAGGGTCATTGGAGCCCTGATCATGCCACACTGGGGCCAGCTTTGGGGTACAGGGGATCTGAGTTGGGGGTGTGCGTCAGGGTGAGTGTCAGACTCAGGTTTGGAGGGGAGGGGGCCCCTGAAATTCGCATTTCATGTTTATTATCTTATTTTTATAAAGTCAGCATAAAATTGCCCCAGAACTTTACAAGGATATTACAAAAAAAAGAAAGAAAGGAAGAAAGTAGAAAGGAAGAAAAAGAAGAAAGAAAGAAAGAAAGAAAGAAAGAAAGAAAGAAAGAAAGAAAGAAAGAAAGAAAGAAAGAAGAAGGAAAGACAGACAGACAGACAGAAAGAAAGAAAGAAAGAAAGAAAGAAAGAAAGAAAGAAAAAGAAAAAACAAGGAAAGGAAGGGAAAATTCCCCCCCAATATCTCTCATGAACATAGATGCAAATATCCTTAACAAAATATTACAAAATCAAATCCAGAAATAAAGGTTAATATATGTCAATAAGGAGGGTTTATTCGAACTATGCAAGGTCTGACTAATATTTGAAAAATGAACCACCACATGGTTCTGTTATTGTAATCCATGATAGTGACAGAACAAAAGTGAAGAATAACAAGAATATTTCCATAGATTCAAGAAAGGATTTCAACATTCATTTATAGGAAAACAAAGATTCTTAGCATACTTGGAATAGAAACATTCCATATCTTGATGATGATTAAATTTCTAGCAAACATTATATTTGAGAAGGAAGCTAAAAAAACTGACCAATGGAATAGTATAGAGTCCAGAAACGGCTCTGAGACATGGACAGTCAAACAATTCATGACTATTGTTTCCTGCAGTGCAGGAAGGAGAAGACAGTCTTTCAATATATGGTTCCAGGTCAATGGATGTCCTTGTGGGAGAAAAGACATTTCAATCTTATACCCAAAAATCAATTTCAATCTGATTATGGGTATAAATGTGAAAAGTACAAGATGGATTTAAATAATATTCTGCATGAATTTTAAAGCTTTCTTTTTCTTTTGAGAGAGACAGCATGTGTGAGTCAGGGTGGGGAGGAGCAGAGGGAGAGGAAGAGACAGAATCTCAAGCAGACTCTGGCTGAGCCTGGAGCCTGATGTGGGGCTCAATCTCATGACCCTGAAATCATAACCTGAAGTGAAATCAAGAGCCAGAT
>NW_027397400.1:11078-34713 GCF_003265705.2 Callorhinus ursinus | reverse complement strand
TGTGTGTGTGTGTGTGTGTGTGTGTGTGTGTGTGTGTGTGTGTGTGTGTACTACAGGCATCTAATGGGTAGATACCAGTGATGGAGCGGAACACCCTGCAGGACAGGGGCAGCCGCATGAGAGTGTTCCCCAGCTCCAGTGTCACCTCTCCCGAGGTGGGGAGACCTGTACTGTCCCCACATTGGTGCCACACTGTCTGAACTTCTTAGCTTCACCATGTTGCTGCTCTTGGTCCTGTGAACCTACCATTTTCTGCATCTTTCCAAGTGTACCATGGCCCTTCTTTTGCTTTTGTTTTTCTACGTACATTTTTGAACCAGCTTGTCAGTTTCCAAAAAAAAAAAAAATCTGGGATTTTGATGAGATTGGATAGAATCTCTAACCCATACATCAGTTTTGGAAAATTGATATCAGTCCTAAAACAAGTCTTATAGTCCATGAATATGATATATCCTTCTTTTATCTAGCTCTTTTAAATGTTTTGTATTTTTCTTGATAGGTGTCTTACAAAGCTTTGGTTAGATTTATTCCTAAACATTTCATATTCCTACTGATATTGTAAATATTATAAATTCTTTCCATTTTAACTTCTAGTTACTCATTACTGGTATACAAAATGCAGTTGCTTTTGTATATTGGCATGCACATGGCAATGATGCTGGATTCTCTTAGTGGTTCTATTAGCCTGTGTATTTTTTTTTTTTTTACTTTCTACATATTAGTATTAAACACGAGAGATTTATTTTTTCCTTTTTAATTGTTTTATTGTATTTATTTATTGCTGATTGTCTTGGTTAGGGCCTCCAGTACACTTTTGAATAGTGACTGTCATTGGCTTGTTTCCAGTCTTGGCAGAAACTTTTCTGTGTTTTGCCATTAATTTATCCCTGGTAACTTTTCTTGCTTTCAAGTCTGCAATGTCTGAAATTAGTATAGCTACTCTTGCTTTCTTTTGATTAGTATTAGCATGGTATATTTTTCTCCATTCATTTACTTTTAATTTTAATCTTTATTTTTAAATGTCTTTATTTTAAGTGTCTTTGTTTTTATTTTATTTATTTATTTTAAAGATTTTATTTATTTATTTGACAGAGAGAGAGACAGCGAGAGAGGGAACACAAGCAGGGGGAGTGGGAGAGGGAGAAGCAGGCTTCCTGCCAAGCAGGGAGCCCAATGCGGGGCTTGATCCCAGGACCCTGGGATCATGACCTGAGCCGAAGGCAGATGCTTAACAACTGAGCCACCCAGGCGCCCCAACCGTCTTTATTTTTAAAGTGGAGTTCTTTAGACAACAGAGAGTTGAGTCTTCTTTTTTGATCCACTCTGACATTCTGCCTCTTAATTGGTGTATTCATGCCATTGGTGTTCGAATTTGTTGTTGATAGAGTTGGATTAATACCGATTGTATTTGTTACTGTTTTGTTTATTACTTATGTTTTTGTTCCCATTTTTTTCTTTCACTATTTTTCGGCCTTTTTTGGTTTTACCTGAGCATTTTATATGGTTCCATTCTCTCTCCTTTCTTAAAATATTAGTTACACTTTCTTTTTTACTTTTGTCAGTGGTTGTACAAGAATTTGCAATGTACATTTACTACTAATTCAAGTCCACTTTCCAGTAACAGTATATACTTCATGGATAGTGCAAATACCCTATAATGACAAAATAATCTCTTCCTGTTCCCTGTATCATTCATTTCACTCATGCAGAACAGCACGTAAGTATGTGTTGTGGAATGCATGATATATACATGAGCATACATAAATGAGGACATGTTGCTATTATTTTGAACAAACTGTTATCTGGTAGATCAATTAAAAATTAGAAAAATAAAAATTTTTATTTTACTTTCACTTATTCCTTCTTCATTGCTCTTCCTCCCTTTCTGCACATCCCAGTTTCTGACCTACATCATTTTCCTTCTCTCTAAAGAACTTATTTTCACATTTCTTGAAGGCAGGTCTACTGGCAACAAGTTCCCTCAACTTTGTTTGCTTTAGAGAGTCTTTATTTCTCCTTCCCTTCTGAAGGATAATTTCACAGAGTGCAGAATTCTAGATTGGTGGGGTTTTTTTCTCTCAACATTTGAAATATTTCACTCCATTCTCTTCTTGTTTACACAGTTTTGGAGGCGAAGTTGGATGTGATTTCTTTTTTTTTTAAATCATGTTTTTAAAGACTTTATTTATTTATTTGAGAGAGAAAGGGAGGGAAGGGGCAGAGGAGAGGGACAAGCAGACTCCCTGCTGAGCAGGGAGCCTAATATGGGGCTCAATCCAGGACCCCGAGATCACAACTTCAGCCGAAGGCAGATGCTTAGCCGACTGAACCACCCAAGCGCCATCCTTTGGCTTCTTTTAGGATTTTTTCTGTTATCTTTTATTTTCTGTAGTTTGAAAATGACATGCCTACATATAGTTTTTTTGGCATTGTATACTGCTCAGTGGTTTCTGAGCTGCTTGGATATGTGGTTTTGTGTCTGCCACAAATTTGGGGGAAATTCTCAGTCATTGCTGTTTCAAATATTTCTTCTGTTCCTTTCTTTTTTCTTCTGGAATTCCCATTACAAGTATATTACACTTTTATAGTTGTCCTTCAGTCCTTGATATTCTGTTCTGTCTTTTTTTTTTTTTTTTTCAGTCTTTGTTTTCTTTGCTTTTCAGATTTGGAGGCTTCTATTTGAGATGTCCTCAAGCTCAGAGATACTTTCCTTAGCTGTGTCCACTCTACTAATAAGCCCATCAAAAGCATTCTTCATTTCTGTTCCAGTGTTTTTTATCTCTAGCATCTCTTTGTGGTTCTTTCTTAGGATTTCCATCTCTGCTCATGTTGTCCATCTTTCCTTGCCTGCTGTCTCCTTTATCGCCTAGCACCCTTCCCATGCTAATCAGACTTACTTCAATTCCCAGTCTGATGATTCCAACATCTCTGTCATGTCTGGTTCTATCCTTGCTTTGTCTCTTCACATTGTGATTTTTGCCTTTTAGTAGGCCTAGTAATCTTTTTCTTGATAGCAGGACAGAAAAGGAAAAAGGGGAAAGGAACTGCTGTAAATAGGCCTGTAGTAACATGGTGGTGGAGGTGTAGGGAGAAGGGAAGTGTTCCACATTCCTCTGATTGGGCCCTAGTCTCTCTGTGAGCCTGTGCATCTGAGCTGTGAGCTTCACAAGAGTTTTGGCTTTTTTCTTCCCTCTTGGGCTAGAGTGGGCTGGAGGTGGGTGCTTTCCTTCCCCGGGTCAGTGAGGCTCTGATAAAACCCGAGCAGGGTAGGCTCTGGTGAACTGATCTCCTCTGAGGGCAGACCGTGTTGAAGAACAGAGAGCTCTGAGCTCTAAGGTATTTCAGAGTGCTGCCTTCCCCTCCTCCTGCCCGAAACAGGAATGCATTGTTTTGTCCAATATTTATTGTGAATGTCTGGTTGTGCTGGAGGTAAAAAACGTGCAGAGCCTACCATGGCTGGGTATCCCTATTGCTGGGCCTTCCCCGGAGTTTTGGCCACACCAAACTTCCAGCAATTCCTTACTTACAGTTGAGGTTTTCCGACTCCAGGGCTGGTTCCCACAGAGCTCAGGAGTCTTTGCTCTGGAAACCTTGACTCTGTAGTCACCAGTCTGTCTGCAGTCTTGGAGGCAGCAGTTTGCCCCCGTGTCCTCCCCTCTCTTTCAGATCCAAGAAGAGTTGTTAATGTTTCAATCTGGTCCACTTTGTAGTGCTAGTTAGAATGGAGTGGTGACTTCCAAGCTCTTTAAACATTGAATCAGAAATCATAGATTCCCCAGATCTTTTCTAAGTCATGAATATTGTTGAATTTTAGCAAATATACATTGAGACAAGTATATAATGTTTTCCCCCTTCATTCTACTAATGGGGTTGAGTAGTGAAGAATTAACCTGACCCAAAGAGAGGTTTGCCCTCGGTTTTGGGGAGGTGATCTTGCACAACAGGAATATCCTTGTTTGCTGGGGGCTTTGGCCACTGGACAGTCCAGTGGTGTGATTTATGATGGGACCTTTAGGACACCTCATGTCAGTTTTGAACTGGGGGAACCTGCGGGCACGTGTGAGACTAGATGTCAGCCAAGTAAGCAGTGTGTGTTCAAGCCCCAGTTAGGACTCTGGACATGAAAGCTGGGGTGAGCTTCCCAGATTGGCTATACCCTGAAGCGTTGTTGTACATGGAAGCTTAAAGGGCCTAACACTATTTGGGACTTCATGGGGAGAAGATCAGAAACTTTGCATTTAGACCCTCTCAGGCTCCACTTGATGTGTCCTTCCTTTTGGTTAGTTCTGATTTGTCTTCTTTTGCTATACTAAAACTGTAATTGTGAATGCCGCACTTTCCAGAGTTGCGTTGAGTCATTCCAGTGAATTACTGATTTAAGGTGTTTGTGGGAACTCCTGAATTTGTAGCCTGCAGGGCATAAGTGAGGCCCAGGGTGTGTTGGACATGCAGCTGTTGTCTGAGTGAGGGCAGCCCGTGGAAGACTGTCCCTAACGTGTGAAGTTTGGCCCACCTCTGAGTAGTTGGCACCAGAAGTCATGACAGGATGAATTATGTAGATTTGTTTTCAATGTTAAACCAACTTTGCCTTTCTAGAAGAAATTCAACTTGGCCACAATGCATTATTTTTATTATCCTCTTTATGTTACTGAAAAGATTTATTAATATGCGATAAGTGTTATACATCTATGTTCATAAGAGGGATTGGCCTGAATTTTCCTTTCCTATAATGTTCGTGTTAGGTTTTGTTATTGAGGTTTTTCTGGCCTTATACGAAAGTGTTAGGAAGTATTCTTTTCCTGTTTTCTAGAAGAGCTTGTGTAAGATTGACACTTTCTGCCTTAACCATTTGGAACATTTTTACCAATAAAACTTTCTGGACCTAATGTGTTCTTTAAGAGACATGGGCTACTCATAATTCTGTTTCTTATTCTGTCCATTTTGGAAAGTTTTGGCTTTTAAGAAAATTATCAATTTCATGTAAATTTCCATACTTACAGGGTAAAGTTATTCATAATATTCTCTGATTAATTTTTTAGAGTCTGCAGGTTCTCTAAAGACATCATCTCTTATATTATTGATATTGGTAATTTATTTCTTCTTTATGTTTTTTTAGATCAATTTTTGTGGGAATTTACCAATTTTTATTAGTCTTCTCGAGATACTAAACTTTGGCTTTGTTCGTTTCCCCTTTTTTACATTATACATTTGTTTTCTGTTTGATTATGTTCTGCTTTTTCCTTTATATTCCTTTCCTTCTTCTTGGAATTTTCTGGTTTTTCAAATATAATTTCTTGAGATTGATGATCAGACCGTTGATGTTTTAGTGTTTTTCTTTCTTACAGGTACATTTAAGACCATATGTTTTATTTTAAACATGGCTTAGCTGCGTGCCACACATTTTCATTTTGATGTACGTACATGTAAAATGTCTCCTATATTTTCGAAAAATATGCAGATTCTGCAGTTGCTGGCTGCAGTGTTCATGCAAATTAGGTCAAGTTTGTTAATCACATTGCCAGAAGTGTCTGTATCCTCTTTGGCATTTTGTCTGCTTGTTCTATTTTTTCCTGAGAGAGGTGTGTTAAAATCTATCAAAGCAATTGTAGATTTTTTTGTTTCCTCTTTTATTTCTATCAATTTATGCTGTACATATTTTGAATATATGTTAATTAGGTGTATGCACATTTCACATTGTCACATCTTTGCGATAGATTCCTTTACCACCATAAGAGATCCCTGTGTATTTTTAGTAATGCTTCTTTCTTTAAAATGACTTTGTACAGTATTAGTATAGTGTGCTGTCATTCTTTTGATTGGCATGCTTGTATCTTTTCCTGTGCTTTGATGTCCAGCTTGCCGGCATCCATATGCAGAAAGCCGGTCTCTTTTACAGCATAGACTGAAAAAACCCAATCAGGCATTGTTCTCTTTAACTGCAGTATTTAGTCCATTCATATTTTATATAAGTACTAATAATATATTTGAGTTTATATTTACAGTTTTACATTTTGTTTTCTCTGTTGTGTGTTCACTTTTAATGTTCTATTTTTTCCTCTCTTGCTTTTATATTAATGAACATGTTTTTGTTATTTTATATTCTCCCTTTTTAGCTTATTATGCACTCTGTTGCTATTTTCATGGTCTGACTAGATATTCTAACCTGTATCCTTGAGTCATTACAGTGTATCTGCTCAACTTAATGAGCACTTTCACAGCTTCCCAGATGAGTTAATTACCGTACAATACTTTGCCTGTTTGGCCTCTCTCACCTTCTGTGTTACTTGTATACTTTATATCTAAATATATTTTAGATGCCACAGAGCAGGATGATGATGGTGATGATATGCAGGTAATCTAAATAACTCTTGAGATTGACACATGTAGTCACACATTTATTTTTGTTCTCACTTCTTCCTGAATCTGCACTTCTGTATGGGATCACTTTGATCTCCCTGTAGATACCTTCGCTGATTTCCATTTATTTGGAAAAGTCTTTATTTGGTCCTCACCTTCAAATACAGTTTCACTGGGCATAGGATGCTTGGTTGGATCTTGTTTTTTTAGCCCCTTTGAAGGTGCCATTCCTTATTGTGCTGGACTCCGCTGTCTCCGATGTCAGCTGTTACTGTCCCTGTTTGCTGCCGTGAAGGTAAGGCCTCTTAGCTCCTGGCAGCCTTGCTCTTTGTTTTGAGAATCTTGGCTTTCTTTTAATTTACCCTGGCTTGTCAATCTTGTTGTTACTTCTATGAAATAAGGTGGTTTATTTTGTCTGGTTGCTTTTAAGCTTTTCTCTTTGTCCTCGATTTCCTCCCTTCTTCCCTCCTTTTCTTTCTTTCTTGTAGGCTCCGTGCCCAGCGTGGAGCCCAGTGCGGGACTTGAACTCACGATCCTGAGATTATGACCTGAGCCGAGATCAAGAGTCAGACACTTAACCAACTGAGCCACCCAGGCGCCCCTGTCCTAGATTTCAGTGCTTTCATTAAGATGTCCCTGGCTGTGGCTTTTAAAAAATTTGCATTCTTAGGGTTCATAAAATTTTTGACAGATGACTCTGTATTTTGTATCAGTTTTGGAATATTCTTGCCATTAATTCTTAAAATTGGGGTTTGTCTCAGATTGCCTACTTCATCCCGCTGAGACTCTAGGGAGATGTACGCTTAATCTTCCAATCATGTGTGTGATTTCGGCTTGTGTCCCTGTTCTCACGTCAGTCTGGGCATGGTCCCCATCCCAGCCACTTACTTACTCTCCGTTCTCACCCGTGATGGGTCTGTAGCCAGACTCATCTATCTATTCAAAAATGTCACTTCAGGTACTGCCTTTTTGAGTTCCAGAATGCCCATTTGCAAGCACTTTCTAGGTTCTAATTCTCCACTAAAATTCTTTGTTATTTTCCCGACTGCATTGTAGTTGTTTCCAAATCCATGCATTATGACTGCAATGTATAGATCACTGGTGGCTCTGTTTCCATTGTTCGTGTTTTCTCTGTGTCTTACACATAGTATGAATGCTGTTTTTAAAAAGTTTCTGATTGAATACTGGAGTAGAGCCTCTGTATGTTATTACAACCTCCAGAAAGGAACGTCACATTTATTTTAGCTTGCAGCGGACAGTTGTGTCAGGGAGGGGCACCTCACGCCAGCCGGAATTTCTCTTACCATTCCAGGACCCCAGTTTGCCCCTTTCTGGGACTAGTCTGCGCTCATCTCAGCTGCACAGGGTGGCTGGAAGGGTGCTGTTTCTCTGGCATCGAGGACACTTTCTGCTTGTCTTCTTAGGCATTTGCGATCCCCACTTAGCAGTCAGCAGATGTCTCCGGGGAGCGTCAGAACAAAAGGTTGAACTGTCCGCGCTCCCTTTGTCTCCATGTGCATCCCACATGTAACACCAGCCTGTCTCTGGCTCTGTGCGCTCTGCCCAGCCCCCACTTCCTGCTGGCTTTCTGCCTGTGTTCTCAGCCCCCTGTCCACACTGCTGGCCTACTAGCGAGAACCTCAAGGTGAGAACATTGTAGAATATTGGCCTTCTCTACCTGTGTTTTACTTTTCTCTGGGACCTTGGGTCTTCCATCCTTGGTAGTTCTCTATCTTGAAAAACTAAGCTATTTATGGAAAATTCAGCTTTTCTTTGTGTGTGTTTTATATAGTTTTTCTGCAAAAGATTTTTCTTGCTGCAGATTAGTCATTTATACCTTTAACCAGATGATTAAATTTATCATCTTAGTCACTTGGTTGCCTCTTATAAAATAATATCCTATGTATCAGTCAAAACTTTTTTTTTTAATAGTAAGAAGCAGAAACTGACCCTGGTTAACTTAAGGAAATCAAAACAAAAACTTTCCTCTGGGATAGGCCGTTCCATCACCTTCGACGTGGACCTGAAGGTCTGAGGTTCCGGAAGGTCAAATAGCAGATCACACAGATGGTACATTGCAGAGCGGGCATTCAGACGGACGCTCTGGCTCTGAAATACTCTGAAACACCACTGTGTACTGCCATTCCCCAGTAATTATGTAGATTCCTGTGCAGTTGTTAAAATAATACAGAGAAATCCTTCCCTTCCTTCAGCTTCCCCCAGTGGTAACATCTTGAAAGGCTATGTAGTGCAACATAAGCCAAAGATACTGACATTAATACAGTCAACCAGCTTTATTCTTACTTAACTCGACTGTGTGTATGCATGTCATCCTATGTGATTTTATCCCATGTGTCGATTCCTGTGACCCCCCAGCACAGTCGAGATAGAAAGCTTCCCACCCAAGGACCCCTCATGCGACTCCGTTAGAACCCAGACCGCACTCCCCCCAACCAGACCCTGGCAACCACTAACCTGTTTTCTGTCTCTATAATCTCTATAATCTTGTCGTTTCAAGAATGTTCTATAAATGGAATCATACAGTATGTAAACTTTTGAGATTGACTTGTATGATTCAGCATAATTCCCTTGAATCCCCTGCAAGAGTTTGCACGCACTAATAGCTTATTCCTTTATATTGTTTAGTGGTGTTGCACATGAATTAAAGTTTAAGGTTAAATAAGAGGTGGGGCGCCCGGGTGGCTTAGTCGGTTAAGCGTCCAAGTCTTGATTTCAGCTCAGGTCATGATCTCAGGGTCGTGGGATGGAGCCCTGTGTTGGGCTCCATGCTGGGTGCAGAGTCTGCTTAAGATTGTCTCTCTCGCTCTCCCTCTGCCCCTCCTCTCCCTCTCTCTTTCTCTCTCTCTTCCTCTCTTAAAAAAGGAAAAGATATCATATGTGAATTGCTTCCCACAGTGACTGCCACATAGCAGGACACCCCGTATTTGAAGCTGGTGCTGTTTCTCTGTGCGGAAACATGATGTAATGTTTAAAACAGAGTACAGTTCACAAGCCACTTTAGAAGTTTAAGTGATCCAAGCACACTTACACTGTCCTATGTGTTCAGGTCTGAACAGTGTTTGGAGGCCAGATTGAGGCACCGTTCTCATCCCCCAGAATTTAGCAATACTGGCCTAAGTTGGTCTCAGAAACAGAACACCACAGCCCGCTGAGGACACTGGCAGGAGACTGGCTCAGCTGGCGCCTGATTGAATCTATTAACATATCTAAGGTGAGTTTGTGCAATTCAAAGTTTCGCTCTGTGAGGGAAGCAGAGCTAAGCAGGAATCCTACTGGCAAACACTGGAAGTTTCCTTCAGAGCCTCTGTGAGGGGTAAGGAGAACTTAGCCTTTGGAGCCACTTCTGCCCAGAGTGACAAAGCCTGTCATGTAAGGCTGATGCATCTTCTGAGCCTGATGACATTAACTATTCAGTACCCCTAGCTTTTCCAGGATCCCCAGGGTACTGCTGATTATTTTTGATGCCCCCATGGGTCTGTCTGCTGGGAGATAATGCAGAAGTCATGGGGACTGTATGCCTTCTCTTCTCGGTCAGAATTACTTTCCATTTGAAAATCCAACAAGTGATATTCTGAATATGATTTAGCGTCTGTGGTGAGAGAAAGCTTGGTCATGCAGAGGTGAAATTTTCCAATTACCGTGATAATTACAGGGCGTTTTGATGCCCTTTATTGAATACTTACTAGGTGCTGGGCTCCCTATGAAACCTTTTGTGTGCATTAGCTTGTGCTGATCCTTACTTCAACCCCACAAGTTCTGATTACCCAGATTTGGGAATCCAGGGAGCGTTTAGAGAGGTTGTGTCTCCCCTTCATCCGCAGCTAGCAAGTGGCAGAGCTGGGATTTGAACTCCGGGTGGTTTGACTTCAATCTGGGTTCTTACCCACAAAACTACAGAGCTGAATTACCATAGCTAAAACGTTGGCATTCGGGGCTTGCTCTTCCACTGTAAAAGCTTGGCTTATCTGAGTCTGTCCCTGGGAGAGGGATCAGCTCTCAAGGAGCTGGCCGAATCAGTCTTTGATCTATAAACCAAGGGCCACAGCCTGAACCAGAGGGAACTTGCAGGCTGAAGGGGACAGCAGGAATCATGATAGTGATAACAGTGAGAAGAGTGAGAATAAAGTTACCGATGCTTAGGGAGTGAGTATTGGGCCAGCTCTGCACTCTGTGCTTTATGTGTGTTGTCACCAGTCTTTAAAACAAGCCTCTGAGAGGGGCACCTGGGTGGCTCCGTCGGTTGAGTGTCCAGCTCTTGATTTCGACTCAGGTCATGATCTCAGGGTGGTGAGATGGAGCCCCTCATCAGGCTACAGCTCAGCGGGAATCTGCTTGAGATTCTCTCTCCCTCTCCATCTGCTCTGCCCCTAAAATACATAAATCTTAAAACAAGCCTTAGAGATAATTAAGATCATCAGCTGCATTTCACAGAGGAGGAAACTGAGGCACACAGGGTTTAGGAAGCTCCCCCGAGGTCACACAGCAGTAACAGAGCTGGGTTCAAACTGGACTGCCTGCGCCCAGAGCACACGCACTTCCCGCTTACGTGCAGCCAGGACAGAACTGAGGCAGCTCTGCCCGCCCCGGGTTGAGGGCCCATCTAAGCATCCTGCAAGGCAGGTGCCTGCAACCTCTCTGGCAGTGGGTGGAGATGAGGCACCTGGAGGTGGCCTAGAGGGCTTCCAGCTGGCTTTTCCCAGGTGGGAAGGAGTCATTTAATCAGGTCATCACAAACTCCGGTTCTGCAGGAGAGGGATCTCCTGGGAGCAGGTTCCACGAGCTTACATACTCAGTGGGGAAGCTGGAGAACCAGGCTGGATAAGGGGCCCCGTCCTGTGCAGAGCTGGGGTCCGGGGCACAGGAACCCCCATCAGGCCCCTCGGCTCTGTGCACCTGGTATGAATCAGGGCAACTTTCTCCCATCTCGTGTCCTTCTGGTTAACAGAATAAAATATCTGGAGAGAGAGCTCACTGAGACTGTCCCAGCAGGCATTCCAGTCCCCCCACCTACACCCCACTAAGCAGTGGCAGGGCACCTTGACTTAATGCCTGCAGAGGTAATTGCCCCAGACCTCAGAGAAGGGGACTCGGGCGTGGGGAGCCTCGTCTCCTGGTTGTGCGTGGCCTGCAGCCCCCACAGTGGAAGAAACACCAGAGGCAACGAGCTGGGGCGGCGGCTGCAGGAAAGCAGAAACAGCCTGCCATGTTGCTGCCGGTTCCTCTGTGGAAGTTCGCAGTCTCCGTAGTGAACCTCGCAGGCCCTAGGAGAACTCAAGTTTCCAAAAACAATGTGGAAACAATGAAAGTATTTTACTAAACTTTGGGTGTATTAATTTGACTTTCTTTCAAGTAAAAAAAAAAAATCCAGAATCATTTATTTCCTCTTCCGTTACTTTTACTTTCCATGACCGTTTGTTCTCAAACGGAGTAAGATCCATCCAAGACGTCAATGAAGTGAGAGGGTCCTTGCTGGGTGTGTCTAATCAGACAGCGTCCCTTAAAATTGCCTTACCACCCAAGAGTTTACCCTAAAAATTGGGATGTCTCTGGAACTTTAAGAAGGAAATGTTTATCAAAAAGAAAGGCAAAAGGAGATGAAATGCTTCAAAGATACTTCAAAAGGAAAGAGCTTCAGATGAGAAGTATCCAAATGATTCCTTTGATCATGAAGAAAAGGCTATTTGTGGAGAGCGGTCTGCAGGAGGCGCTTGGCCCCTGCCTCCGCTGTGTTGAGGTAAAGTGTAGTACCTAAGGAGAGATGAGGTCATTGTGCATATATATACCCACCAAAGGCAAGACCAGATATTTTACTGGGAGCAGCTGCTTTTAATTTTTATAAAGGCTTTGAAATCATAAAAAATGGGATGCTTTGCCTCAACATGAAATGTTGTAGCGAAATTTGTAGGGAAAGTGTTCTCAAAGTAAAGTTCCCAAAGAGGATGTGCTGGGCTGGCCTCTGTGCACCACCCTCCACGCCCCTCCCACCCCTGACCCCCGCCGGGAATTCCAGCAGGATTGCCTGGGGAGGTGGGAGGTGGCAGCAACTGGACTTGTGAGGCATAAGACTTCAATGAGTCTTGTAAAAAGAACTTTTAGTACATCGGTTTCCAGAAAAACAAAACAAAACAAAACAGTCCTGTGTAGTATTTTATTAAAAATGAATTGTCAGGGAAGGGAGCATGATGGTGGAGTACGAGTAGGAGACCTGGATTTCATCTGGTCTTAGGAATTCAGCTGGATAGGGACCAAACCATTCTGAACACCTACGAACTCAACAGGAGATCGAAGAAGAGAGTAGGAACAACTCTCTGAACAGAGAAGCAACCGCTTACTGGAAGGTAGGACGTGCAGAGAAGTGAATCCGGGCGATATCCAGGAGGATAGACGGCGGGAGAGGGGGCCCCCATCGGCCGCTTCTGGCAAGTACTAGAGCCGCGGAGCACAAAATCGGAACTTTTAGAAGTCGGCTCCGCTGAGGGACGTCGCTCCAGTGGCTAAGTGGGAGGTGGAACCCTCGCAGGACAGCGTGGTCTCAGGACCCTCGGGGTCCCAGGAAGACTGGGGGTGCCTGAGTGTGGCAGAGCTCCCAGGTATCGGAGCAGGGAACCCGGCTGCAGAGACGGAGCCGAGGCGTGGGCTCTCAGCTCGGGGTTGCCATAAACTGTGAACAGCGACACAGTCGGGCCACTGCTCCTCCATCAGGGACCCAACAAGTGACAGATCCCGGGAGACTCCCCTTCCTCTCCCCGGGAGGAGCGGCGTGGGAGTGCATCTCAGGGATCTGCTGGGTTTGGAGACTCCACACGGGTCGGGTGCCAGAGATAGAAACGCTCGGTCACAGGCCGGGTGAGCACGGAGTGCTGCCGGAGACCAGGGAGATGGGAGTGACAGCTTTTCTCTGGGGGCGCACTGAGGGGCAGGGCCCCGAGTTCTCGGCTCCTCCTGGGAGGAGATTGGGAGGCCACCATTTTCACTCTTGTCCACCAAAGCTGTACCGAGAGCTTGCAGGGAACAAAAGCTCCCCAAGAGCAAACCCGAGCAGCTTGCTTAGCCCAGACCAGGAAAGGGCGGGGCAATTCCGCTTCTGCAAAGACATTTGGGAACCACGGCAACAGGCCCCTCCCCCAGAAGATCAGCATGAGCAGTCAGCAAGCCAAGACCAAGTTTACCGATCAAGGAGAACGGGAGAACTCCAGCGCTAGGGGACTACTGCACATAGAATTCATGGGTTTTTTACCATGATTCGTTAGTCTTTCAGAGTTAATTTTTTAAACTGTCTTTTTCTTTTAATTTTTCTTTTTCCCTTTGTCAACCAACATCTTATAAATCCCTTTTTAAAAAAAATTTTATTTTTCATTTTTAGAGTCATATTCTATCCCTTCATAGTAGTTACCTTTATTTTTGGCATATATATATGTTTTTCTCTCTTTAAAATTTTGAAATACAGTTTCTTATAACAGATCAAAATATACCCTAAATCTCTAGTGTATGGATTTGTTCTAGTCTCCAGCCTGATCCCATTCTCTCCCCCTTTTTTTTCCTTTCTTTCTTTTTTTTTAATCCTCTTCTTTCTTTTTTCAAACACCTTCTAATCAATTCCTTTTTAAAAATTTTTTATAATTTTCATCTTTACACTCATATTCCACACCTTCATCGTATCAATACTTATTTTGTACATATTTAAGTCTTTCTTTCTTTAAAATTTTAGGAGGCACTTTCTTCTAAAGACCAAAATCTAGTGTGTGGCACTGATCTATGCACTAGCCTGATCATATTTGATCATATTCTGTTTTGTTTTGTTTTCTTCTGTTTTTGTTTGTTTTTATCTTTTTCTTTCTCTTTCTTTTTTATTTCTTTCCCTTTCTATTCCCCTGGTTTCAGGTCTTTTCTGATTTGTTTAGAGTATATTTTCTGGGGATGTTGTTACCCTGTTCGCATTTTGTTCTCTCATTCATCTGTTCTCCTCTGGACAAAATGACAAGACGGAAAAAATCATCTCAAGAAAAACAACAAGAGGTAGTACCATCTGCCAGGGACCTACTCAATACGGACATTAGTACCATGTCGGACCTAAAATTCAGAATCATGATTTTAAAGGTACTAGTTGGGCTTGAAAAAAGCATGGAAGGTATTAGAGAAACCCTTTCTGGAGAAATAAAAGAACTACAATGTAACCAAGTCGAAATCAAAAAGGCTATTAATGATGTGCAATCAAAAATGGGGGCACTAACTGCTAGGATAAATGAGGCAGAAGAGAGAATCAGCGATATAGAAGACCAAATGATGGAAAATAAAGAGGCTGAGAAAAAGAGAGATAAACAACTATGGATCACGAGGGCAGAATTCTTGAGATAAGCAATACCATAAGATGAAACAACAATAGAATAATTGGGATCCCAGAAGAAGAAGAAAGAGAGAGAGGGGCAGAAGGTATATTGGAGCAAATTATACCAGAGAACTTCCCTAATGTGGGGAAGGAAACAGGCATCAAAATCCAGGAGGCACAGAGAACCCCTCTCAAAATCAGTAAAAAAAGGTCAACACCCCGACATCTAATAGTAAAACTTACGAGTCTCAGAGACAAAGAGAAAATCCTGAAAGCAGCGTGGGAGAAAAAATATGTAACCTATAATGGTAGAAATATTAGATTGGCAATAGACCTATCCACAGAGACCTGGCAGGCCAGAAAGGAATGGCATGATAAATTTAGAGAACTAATGAACAATATGCAGCCAAGAGTACTATATCTAGCTAGGCTGTCATTGAAAATTGAAGGAGAGATAAAAAGCTTCCAGGACAAACAAAAACTAAAGGAATTTGCAAACACGAAACCAGCCCTCCAAGAAATATTGAAAGGGGTCCTCTAAGCAAAGAGAGAGCCTAAAAGCAGCACAGACCATAAAGGAACACAGACAGTATACAGTAACAGTCACCTTACAGGCAATACAATGGCACTAAATTTCTATCTTTCAATAGTTACACTGAATGAAAATGGGCTAAATGCCCCAATCAAAAGACACGAGCTATCAGATTGGATTAAAAAACAAGACCCATCAATATGCTGTTTGCAAGAGACTTATTTTAGACCCAAAGACACCCCCAGATTGAAAGTGAGGGGGTGGAAAACCATTTACCATGCTAATGGACACCAAAAGAAAGCTGGGGTGGCAATCCTTATGTCAGACAAATTAGATTTTAAAACAAAGACTGTAATAGGAGATGAGGAAGGACACTATATCCTACTTAAAGGGTCTATCCAACAAGAAGATCTAACAGTTGTAAATATCTATGCCCCTAACGTGGGAGCAGCCAGTTATATAAGGCAATTAATAACAAAAGCAAAGAAAAACATTGACAACAATACAATAATAGTGGGGGTCATTAACACCCCCCTAACTGAAATGGACAGATCATCTAAGCAAAAGATCAACAATGACACACTGGATCAAATGGACTTCACAGACATATTCAGAACATTCCATCCCAAAGCAATGGAATACACATTCTTCTCTAGTGCCCATGGAACATTCTCCAGAATAGATGACATCCTAGGTCACAAATCAGGTCTCCACCTGTACCAAAAGATTGGAATTATTCCCTGCATATTTTCAGACCACAGTGCTTTGAAACTAGAACTCAGTCACAAGAGGAAAGTCGGAAAGAACTCAAATACATGGAGGCTAAAGAGCATCCTACTAAAGAATGAATGGGTCAACCAGGAAATTAAAGAAAAATTAAAAAAATTCATGGAAACCAATGAAAATGAAAACACAACTCTTCACAATATTTCGGATGCAGCAAGGCAGTCCTAAGAGGAAAGTATATAGCAATACAAGCGTTTCTCATGAAACAAGAAAGGTCTTAAATTCACAACCTAACCCTACACCTAAGGGAGCTAGAGAAAAAACAGCAAATAAAGCCTAAACTCAGCAGGAGAAGAGAAATCATAAAGATCAGAGCAGAAATCAATGAACTAGAAACCAAAAGAACAGTAGAACAGATCAACGAAACTAGGAGCTGGTCATTGAAAGAATTAATAAGATTGATAAACCCCTGGCCAGACTGATCAAAAAGAAAAGAGAAATGACCCAAATCAACAAAATCATGAACGAAAGAGGAGAGGTCACAACTAACACCAAAGAAATACAAACAATTATAGGAACGTATTATGAACAACTCTATGCCAGCAAATTAGATAATCTGGAAGAATTGGGTGCATTCCTAGAGATGTATCAACTACCAAAATTGAACCAGGAAGGAATAGAAAACTTGAACAGACCTATAACCACTAAGGAAATTGAAGCAGTCATCGAAAATCTCCGAACAAACAAAAGCCCAGGGCTAGGTGGCTTCCCAAGGGAATTTTACCAAACATTTCAAGAAGAAGTAATACCTGTTCTCCTGAAACTGTTCCAAAAAATAGAAATGGAAGGAAAAATTCCAAACTCATTTTATGAGGCCACCATTACCTTGATCCCAAAACCAAAGACCCCATCAAAAAGGAGAATTACAGACCAATATCCTTGATGAGCATGGATGCAAAAATTCTCACCAAAATACTAGCCAATAGGATCCAACAGTACATTAAAAGAATTATTCACCATGACCAAGTGGGATTTATCCCTGGGCTGCAAGGTTGGTTCAACATCCGCAAATCAATCAACGTGATACAATATGTTAACAAAAGAAAGAACAGGAGTCATATGATCCTCTCAATAGATGCAGAAAAAGCACTTGACAAAGTATAGCCTCCTTTCTTAATCAAAGGTCTTCAGAGTATAGGGATAGAGGTTACAAACCTCAATATCATAAAAGCCATCTATGAAAAACCTACAGCGTATATCATTCTCAATGGGAAAAACTGAGAGCTCCCCGCTAAGGTCAGGAATGCAGCAGGGATGTCCACTTTCACCACTGCTATTCGACATGGTATTAGAAGTCCTAGCCACAGCAATCAGCAATGAAAGGAAATCAAAGGCACCCAAATCGGCAAAAAGGAAGTCAAACTCTCACTCTTTGCAGATGATATGATTCTGTATGTGGAAACCCAAAAGACTCTACCCCAAAACTGCTAGAACTCGTACAGGTATTCAGTCAAGTGGCAGGATATAAAATCAATGCACAGATATCAGTATCATTCCTATACACCAACAACAAGACTGAAGAGAGAGAAATGAAGGAGTCAATCCCATTTACAATTGCACCCAAAACCATAAGATACCTAGGAATAAATCTAACCAAAGAGGCAAAGGATCTGTACTCAGAAAACTCTAAAATACTCATGAAAGAAATTGAAGAAGACACAAAGAAATGGAAAAACGTTCCAGGCTCATGGATTGGGAGAACCAACATTGTGAAGATGTCAACGCTACCTAGAGCAATGTACACATTCAAGGCAATCCCCATCAAAATACCATCCACGTTTTTCAAAGAAATGGAACAAATAATCCTAAAATTTGTATGGAACCAGGAGAGACCCCGAATAGACAGAGGATTGTTGAAAAAGAAATGTAAAGCTGGTGGCATCACAATTCTGGACTTCCAGCTCTATTACAAAGCTGTCATCATCAAGACAGTATGGTACTGGCACAAAAACAGACACATAAATCAATTGAACAGAATAGAGAGTGCAGAAATGGACCCTCAACTCTATGGTCAACTTATCTTTGACAAAGCAGGAAAGAATGTCCAATGGAAAAAAGACGGTCTCTTCAACAAATGGTGTTGGGAAAATTGGACAGTCTCATGCAGAAGAATGAAACTGGACCATTTCCTTACACCACACACAAAAATAAACTCCAAATGGTTGAAAGACCTTAATGTGAGACAGCAGTCCATCAAAGTACTAAAGGAGAACACAGGGAGCAACCTCTTCGACCTCAGCCGCAGCAAATTCTTACTAGAAACATCGCCAAAGGCAAGGGAAGCAAGGGTAAAAAGGACTATTGGGATTTCATCAAGATAAAAAGCTTTTGCACAGCAAAAGAAACAGTCATCAAAACCAAAGACAACCGACAGAATGGGAGAAGATATTTGCAAATGACATATCAGATAAAGGGCTCGTATCCAAAATCTATAAAGAACTTATCAAACTCAACACCCAAAGAACAATTAACCCAATCAAGAAATGGGCAGAAGACATCCAAATGGCCGACAGACACATGGAAAAGTGCTCAACATCGCTGGGCATCAGGGAAATCCAAATCAAACCTCAGTGATCTACACCTCACACCCGTTAAAATGGCTAAAATTAAGTCAGGAAACGACAGATGTTGGCAGGGATGTGGAGAAAGGGGAACCCTCCTACACTGTTGGTGGGAATGCAAGCTAGTGCAACCACTCTGGAAAATAGTATGGAGGTTCCTCAAAAAGTTGAAAATAGAGCTACCATACGATCCAGCAATTGCACTACTGGGTATTTACCCCAAAGATACAAATGTAGGGATCCGAAGGGGTACGTGCACCCCAATGTTTATAGCGGCAATGTCCACAACAGGCAAACTGTGGAAAGAGCCCAGATGTCCATCGACAGAGGAATGGATAAAGGAGATCTGGTATATATACACAATGGAATATTATGCAGCCATCAAAAGAATGAGATCTTGTCATTTGCAACGACATGGATGGAACTGGAGGGGGTTATGCTGAGTGGAATAAGTCAATCAGAGAAAGACATGTATCATATGACCTCACTGATATGAGGAATTCTTAATCTCAGGAAACAAACTGAGGGTTGCTGGACTGGTGGGGGGTGGGAGGGATTGGGTGGCTCGGTGATAGACATTGGGGAGGGTATGTGCTAGGGTGAGTGCTGTGAATTGTGCAAGGCTGTTGAATCACAGATCTGTACCTCTGAAACAAATAATGCAATATATGTTAAGAAAAAATAAAAGATAGTAGGAGGGGAAGAAGAAGGGAGGAAATCAGAGGGGGAGAAAAAGCAGGAGAGACGATGGAGTTTGAAAAACAAGCTGAGGGTTCTAGAGGGGAGGGGAGTGGGGGAGCTGGGTTAGCCTGGTGATGGGTTTTAAAGAGGGCATGTTCTGCGTAGAGCCCTTGGTGTAATGCACAAACAAATAATCGTGGAACACTGTATCAAAAACTAATGATGTAATGTATGGTGATTAACATAACAATAAAAAATGTAAAGGAAAACAAATGAATTGTTTTGTGGTTGGGTAAGGGAACCCGTGTCACCCCCGTGTAGATTAGTATTCATCAGTACCGTAAGGTCTCTTAGAAACCCTGCACGAAAGACACTCGTTTCACTTTCTGAAACCCAGTGTTTTTTGAACTTGTTGGAAACACATTTCCTTTATTCCAAGGATTGTACGTTTTGGAGATGCTGTTTTCCTGGGTTTTGAATCACCAGTTGGGCCCCCCATCTAGAAACGGAGTGCCGATGTCTATGGCAGAAGACTTTCCAAATCAGAATTTTCTTCTCTAAGTTGCCGTCTTCTTAAGTGGAGAGACTTCACCGCTTTGTGGAAAGGAATTGTTTCCCCAGTGCACCAAGTCTTTTGAAGACAGAGGGTTGGCGAGCTCACTGGGTCTCAAGCGGGATGGTATAATGTGGCAGAACACAGGCCACTGCACCTCCCTTGTTTCAGTCTTGACAATACCATCAAAGTGAGTGCATTTGCCAGAACTTTTTAGGCAAAACAAACAAATAGAATCCAGCTGAAACAGGATAAGGCCAAGACAAGGGGCCATAATCGTCCACAGGCCTGGCCAGCCCAGGCTTCAGGCCGCTTTTCTGTCTCTCCCATGATACTAGTTTCACTGCTGGGATGCCTCCTACTTAGGGGATCTCTCCAAGTCATAGTAAAGGTGCTGCTAACAGCTCCAGGCTCACATCCTACCAGCCCAGCACCCATACCAGAAGAAGAGCATAAATCTAGCAAACCGTTAGAGGATGATGTTCATATGTAACTGGATTTGGTGATGTGTCAACCTCTGAACTAATTTCTGTGACTGGATGTGGGACAGGGGACGTGTTCCTGGAAATGGGGTATGGGTCAGTTCTGAGATTGGCAAATAGGCAGGATCTTAAAATGAGGGCACAGCCGGAAGGAGGGGAACACTTGCTTGGCTGTGGGCAGAGACCTCTATTACATTAACACTGAAAAATGCAGGATGAACATGGGTCCAGGTGGCAAGAGAAGCAGGGATCAAGATTAAGTTCTCCCTACTGCTATGCATTTGGGGTGTCCCTGGGCCGGTGCTTCATAAGTCTTTGTGAAATATATTAGATGCAAAAATGATTGTAGGAACAGCTGATGGCAAACTGTATTGTCTCTAGCAAGGTGCACAGATGTTGACCACCTTCCACGTCACTGGTTTGGAAGTCAGAGGCTTTGACACTTGGGCTCCTTGGAGAGGCAAGGGGGGCGGGGCCAGAGTCTGGACAGAGTAGGTACAGTTCCCACAGGATCTGCCACAGTCCAACACTGGAACCCCAGACTGATCCAACCTTTGCCTTTGGAATGCTGTGGCCCTACTGGCTTGGAGGGGCCCCTGTGTCTCCATGGTTCCCACGGGCCATGCAGAGCCCTGACAAGGAGATGGCAGCATTTGCAGGAGCCTCTCGCCAAGGCTCACTGTTGTTCCGGGCAGATAACTGCCGTCCTGACAAGCCTGCCTTGCCCTCGAGCCTTTCCACAGCCAGGGCCGTGGCTGCTGCAGTGACCTGACTTGCTGTGGACACAAAGCATTTTTTTAAGTGACCTATGGACAAGCAGGCTTTGGGTCGCCCAGACTCTGCTTTTCACCTGCGGGTTGCTCTATCCGTAGGTTCTTTTCCATCACTGCACTTGCACCTAAATGTGTAGACCTGGATCCCTAGCTGGAAGAACCTGCTTTCCTGCTTCTGCTCTTCCCGGTCTGTGTTTGGCTAAAGTAATGATGAGATGTGGCCCAGGACGGAAGGAGGCCAAGCCCCCAGGTCACTGACAAGTGGGCCCAAACCATAGCTTTGTTTGATGCCAACTGCTTGTCTTTGAGACAGACAGACTTAATTTTTTTTCTATTTGTTTTTGGTCTTGGCAAACCTTTTATTGTAGAATAGTTTTGATTTACAGACTGCTAAGATAGGACAAAGAACTCTCATCTACCCCAAACCCAGTTTCCCCTATTATTAGCACCCTACATCAGTGTGATACATTTGTTACAGTTAATGAGTCAGTACTGATACATTATTATTTTTTAAAGATTTTTATTTATTTATTTGAGAGAGAGAGAATGAGAGAGAAAGCGCATGAGATGGGGGGAGGGTCAGAGGGAGAAGCAGACTCCCTGCCGAGCAGGGAGCGCTATGCGGGACTCCAGGATCATGACCTGAGTCGAAGGCAGTCGCTTAACCAACTGAGCCACCCAGGTGTGCAGTATTGATACATTATTAAAGTCCATACTTTATTCAGACTTTACTAGTTTTTTCCTCAGGTCCTTTTTCTGGTCCAGGATCCCACCCAGGACACCACATCACATTGTATTCATCATGTTTCCTTAAGCTCCTCTGGGCTGTGACAGTTTCTCAGACTTTCATTGTTTTTGATGACCATGCAGCTGGGGAGAACTAGCCAGGGCTTTTGTAGACTGTTCCTTAGCTGGGATTTGTCTCGTGTCTTTCTCTCTCATGATTATACTTTCATTTCTGAATCCTGATTTCTTTTCGAATTGGCTGATGTTCAGGGAGCATTGCTATGAGCCAGCACATAGCAAATCCAGCCTTTCACCTGGATGATCTCACGTAATCCTCTCAAAACCTCACACCAGGTAGACACCATTGTTAAACCCATTTTACAGATGTGGAAAGTGAAGCATAGCAAGGACCAGTTACTTAGCCAAGATTGACAGCCGATGGACATGCAGCTGGGTGCCAAGTACTCCTAGAACCCCTGCTATGATGGAGAATTGACCTTAACACCGTAAAACTGCTCTCTAGACCTGCAAGGTGTATGAGCTCTAGGTTGAATTATGCCAGCTTCTGAGGTTCATACAAGGTGGTTTACTCCAGGTGTGGAGCTGTGCTTGGTGGCCTGAGAACCTACATCAAGAGGAAGGCCATCCTAGGCAAGGGGGCCAAAAGTTTTGTTGGCAAGATGGTGCCCATCCCGTGGACTGGGAATGGTGCCAAGCTGGTGGGTCCCAGCTCCAGGTGGAACGACGAGATGGGCCATTAAGGAGTGAGGGATTCCTGTTGGGGCAGAGGTGTGTGGTGGGCTGGAGGTGGTGGTGCAAAAGGGCCGGAGGACAGCCTGAAGCCATTTCATTCAAAGAGCCTCAGTACAGGCCCACCCCGTCTGGTCTCCTTGCCCGCCATCTGTACTTGGCCTTGTCATGCGGTGGGGCTCTTTGAGCTCCTTTCTTCTCCATCGGCTGGCTTCCTTGGGGTCCCAACAACAGGAGACAGCACACCTGAAGGAGAAGGGGACACAGTCCTTTGCACTCCTGTCCCAACTCACACCACCATGGCACCGTCTTCTCCCTTCCATGCCCCAGAACTGGCCTCCTGCTGCCCCTGCAGAGGCTCCAGCACCAGCTGGGCACGGCCCCTCCCCCACCCTCCCAGCTTCTAGGTTCTGATGGCGAACAGGAACATTTACCAGTTTACTGTCGCCCCGAATCTAGTCGTCTGTGGACCACCTTTAGATTTTCTCCAAATCCTATACCACAGGTCAATTACTTGTTAATTTCATTCAATCTAACCATTCTATATTTCAACATATTTATTTTAAAAGAACATTTTATATCATTACCTTCGGTGGAAAATCTTGCCGTAATTCATTTTAAACAACGTATGAGAATTAAATGAGTGTTTGTCCTCAGGATACCTAGAACCCCTCTTCTTCCATGGATGGTGGGTGGCAGGCTTGGGGACACCCCTGGTGTATTCAGTCAAATAGTGCTTATTGTGTGCTTGTGGGTGCAGATGCTTTTGTAATTGCTCTGAGGGGTTTTACAAAGGTGGCCTGGTCCCAGAGCAGCATTAAATCAGGCTCCGTCCCCATCTCCTCTCCACCCACAATGACCACACACAGGTTTGGCATCCTTTGAAATGCCCCAGGCAGGTGGCTTCTTTCTCTAATGAGCGAGACTGGTATGAAGAACCGGGAACCCCCAGTGAGAGTAGAGAGCTGAACTTGAATTACTCACATCACACATTAGTTGAAAACCCCCCAGAAGTTTAAAAGGACATTATTTATTGTAATTTATGGAAATATATTAGAGAATTTCCTGATGTAACTGGAAAGGTCTC
>NW_027397400.1:0-11068 GCF_003265705.2 Callorhinus ursinus | reverse complement strand
AAGGCAAATAGAATAACTGCTCTGTGTATGTACACGTCTAAGCCTGTTTATTATATACATATATGCAGAGTGTATCACATTAGGTGCATTCAGAACAGTGTGCAGCCGTCACCACCTCCATCTCCAGAATTTTTCATCATCCCAAACAGAAGTTCTGTCCCATTAAACAGCAACTCCCTTTCCCTCCCTCGCCCAGCCCTGGAAACCCTCCTGTTCCTTTCTGTGTGGAGCTGACTGCTGCCTACACCCCCTGTAAGAGGGACCATGCATACAGTGTCTTTCTGTGTCTCACCTACTCCACTTAGCTTGTCCTCAAGGTCCATCCCTGTTGTAGCATGTTCGTAATTTCATTCCTTTAGAGGGCTAAATGATAGTCCAGTGTATGCATAGCCCTTATTTTGCTTATCCCTTCATCTGTGGATGGACATTGGGTTGTTTCTACTGTCAGGCCATCGTCACTCAAGCAGCCATGCACCGTGGTGTGCAGGTGTCTGCCTGAGCCCCTGCTTTTGCCTCTTTGGGCTACACACCTAGGAGTCGACTTCCTGGATCATATGGTAATGCTGTGTTTAACTGTTTAAGGAATGCTTTTGCCATATTTTCGTGCCAAATGAATTACCTGGGAATTGTATCTGCCTATCTGTTGTGAGAGTGTCCCTTACTTATTTCATTAAATAGCAGTGTTCTTTTCCTCCTTCACTTACTCATTTTCATGGAGTGCCTCCTGATCGTCATCAGGCTTCTAGACAGGGCCCATAGCAGAGAGCAAGATGCGGCCCTTGTTCTCCTGGAACATGCATTCTAATGTGCAAACACGAAGCAGGCAAAGAAGAAGTAGATGAGATCAGAGAGTGAGAAGGCCCTGCGAGGAAAAGCAGACCAGGAAGGGGGCTGGAGAGTGCACAGAGTTCCTGTGACCGCTGTGGGGTTTTTGGGAGGGCCCCTGTGGGGATGACATTTGAGCAGAAACCAGCAGTCATGCTGGGTGAAGCTGCAGGAAAAGGTGAAGGAGCAGTGAGTGTGGATGCTTGGAAGTGATCCTGGGAGGGTGTCCAAGGAGCATTAGGAAGGCCAGTGTGGTGGCAGCCACGTGGGGACAAGATGGGCTGGGGCACAGAGGGCCTTGTCAACCACGTTGAGAACTTTGGGTATCATCTTAAGAATAATGGGAAGCTCTCAACAGGTTTTGCATTGGGAATGACAAGATCTGGCTCATGTTTTGAGAGGGTCTTTCTGCTTGTGGAGGGGGTTGGGGGATGGCCACAAGAGTGACCAAGAGTGGAAAGAAGGAGACTGACTTACTATGTGTGCCTGAGTACCAGTGACAGGGCGTTTCTTCCAGGCTTCTAGCGAATTCCTGCAGCGCATGTTGGAAATGGGACTTTGATTTGACATTGAGGTTGCTTTCAAAGAAATTACACTCTTTCCATGTCTGTGTTAGAAGGGTTGTTTGGACTGTTCACCTTGCATTTTCAATTGCTTGTCAGGATCATTGCCCAGTGTATTCTCGAGATTATGCACAAATGACCAGATAAAGAGCAAATGGCATCAATGGCTTCTTTATCATCTCAACAGCTGATATCTGCTTCTTGCCCAAAGACACCGAAGACAGAAGGCTAGGTCGGGATGCTCCTTCCTAAGCTATGACCCAGGAAAAACAGCCTGTGAAATGAATGCTTGCTTTTTTTTTTTTTTAATAATGCTTTCTTTCTGTGAGCTTCTCTTGTGCTGTCTGGAGAACACTGAATGTGAACGAGGAATTCAATAAGAAATCTGAAAGTCTCACCATGCAGAACGCTATGGCACAGCAACAAAACCCAACTTTTTGGTTTAACATGAAGATTACCTTGGGTTGTAATACAAAAGAAAAAGCTTAGGCTTTGAAATACTTTATTTATTTAGCAAGGTTTTATAAGCTTAGGCTTCAGATGTTCTTTACTACAATTTATTGCTGAAGGAGGGGGAGGAAAAAAAGGAGGAAAAAGATTAATTGGTTCATTTTGAGTATATGTTTCTTTTGACAAGTGAAGAGTTATTGCCAAATTTGATATAAAATAAGTTGTTATGACCTGACATTTATCATTTGGATTTATTTGAGTAACTTACTTCTCCAAATTCATTAATGCTAGGAAGCAGAATTAAGTTAGGTGACTCCATGAAGTGCCCTTTAACCCCATTGGGTGATGTCGACGAGAGACTCCACACTTGGAGGTCAGTGATGATGATCTTGTGCATTTTCTTGCCTTCTTCACATTGAGGAAGCTATATAACCACGGGGATATTATTTTTTTTTACATATTAAATCCCATTCTGTATCATATGGAAAACCCAAAAAGATATTTTAAAAACCCAAACAAGATAAAGAGACAGCAAAGGGCCAGAAAGTATTGAAAGATAGAAAGCAAATAGAATCAGACATTCAGAGAAATAAGACTAGAGCCGGCACAGAGGGAGGCAGCTGAGAAGGTAAGAAATGAGCTGAAGGTCCTGGAGATGCAGGGGGGGGTGGTTCCTGGGATTGACTGAGGGTCTTAATTAGTTAATAAATTAGGTGGGGTGACCCTTCCCCTTCTCCGTGTGTTAGGTGGGTGTGGGCATTCCCTGAGGCCAGGGCAGTTGGTGAGGGCTCAAGGCCAGGGAGCTCCAGGCCTGGGGAGGGCCAGGGAGCCCCACACCCTGGCAGTAAGATCTTTAGCCTGCCACGCATCAATGAATGGGATAGACAACAATCCAGGGATTGACAGAAAGATAAGCAGATAATTCACACATTAGCACACACTTAGGGGGAATCAACTGTAGGCACGTGTCGCCCCAAGGCACCAGGTAGAAAAGCTAAAACTAACAAAACAGGGGTCACACGGCAGAGGAGAGCCCAGAATGAACCTGACTAGACTCACGGAGGGGTTCCCAGAGATGCAGCATCTCTGATGTGAACGCCAACCAGAGCTGCACAAGTTACCAGTGAAGCTCTGAAATTGGAAGCTCCGTTGTGGGCGGCAGAGCCTGAGGGGATTCCAGCACGCAGCAGAGGTGTGGGACCAGGAGAGGAGGGGCGGGGGTCCGCAAGTGTGGCCTCCAGCCAGAGAATTCTGGCAGCCCAGACCGGGGCCCAAGTCGAGGACAAGATGGAAATAGACGAATCCGTGGAAATCCCTGAGGTGAGAGCCCTGCCTGGACGACGCACCCCCCCCCCACCCCAGGATGTGCGCTGGACCTTTAGAAAACCAAGGAGGCGCAGAATGGCTGAAAGCCTGGACACAAAAATGATGTTTCCTGCTAAGGAGCAAAAATCAGACTGGCCTTCATCCTCTCACTTCCAGAGTGCTGTGCGGAGAGACCTGAGGAGCAGCCTCCTGGCTCCCAGCAAAGCAGACCACATGTGGAATCTTCAGCACGGGGGCAGTGGCATGGGGTGCGGGTGGAACGAAGGCATTTCAGATACGCAAGGATGAAGGTTTGCCTTCCAGAGATACTCAGAGGATCGCCTGGGCATGTCCTCGAGCAACACATAGAATAAATCTAAAATGAGCCTATGTTTGCAACACAATATTGGCAAAATTGTTTCCGTAACTTGACATTTTGCTGTGGAAATCTGTCCTGCTTTACCTACGCAGTTCCCTTGTTCTTTGTAAAGATTGCTTGGCTTCTGTGCATTGGAGGGCCCTAGTTTATTTGAACAGTCCCCTTAGCAAGTGTTTAGATTGCCTTTATATTTCACTATGAAAGGAGTATTGCCGCGGATATCCCTTGGACTTTGAGTCCAATTCAGAGTATTTGCTGGACCACAGGGAGTGGGCAGCTAACTCTGCTGGACCTTGGTGCCCTCCCCCAGCACCCTCCTCACCATTTGTCCTGTAGGTGAGGGAGCCCTGCATTTGCCCTTGGGGCAGGGAGGTGGGAGGGGAGGGGTGCTGCTACTGAAGCTGACCAGGGCTGTGATGTTTCTCCTGCAGGTGGGGCTGCCTTCTGGTGCTCTTGCCACTCGTGCCCACGGGGAAGCATCCTAATTATAAAACAGAAAGAAATTAAACTGGGTGTGGTGCTGTGGGAACGGGAGTGGGCTGGACCCCAGGTTACATGGGCATGAGCACCGGGCACCCCTAAACAGGTGGAGCTTGCTCATGCACAGAGTGAAGGAGGCGATGCAGGCACAGTTAATCCAGACTGGGCACTCACTGTTTTCACCCCTTTTGTCGCACACTTTCTATGGATTAGCCCATTTAATCCTCAGGATGGCTCCACCAGGGAGGCCTATTTCTCTCCCCATTTTATGGATGCAGACTGAGGCTCAGGTTGATGGAACTGCTCTGTCTTCTTTCTGAAATGCAGCATGTAGAATGGTTTTGGCAACCACGTGGAGGTCACTGTCATTCATTCATTCAGCAAGTCGTTACCAGTCAGCTTTCTTTGCTTGGGGGTCAGGTGCACAGATCTCAGAGTCCAAGGGGACAGGCGCTCAGGAAGTGGCCTTAACCCTGGGCAGTTACTCCTATCTGTGCTCTCACACCTCCTCACACCCCCTCTATGTGTTTGCTCCAGGATTTGCCCCATTCTGCCTTAACACACACTTAATGCTGTGCACATCTGTCCTCATCATAGGGGAGAAAGTTCTTTGAAAACAAGGACTATATGCTTTTCATCTGTGTCTGGCATTATGCAGAATAGACCACATGTAGTTTCAGAATCAGATGACAAATTTAACTCTATCACTGCAGGTGTGATTTTGAGGGCATTTGGGGGAATACTGTCTTCTTCAGGAAGTAAATCGGTATCACATACATTTATTGAGCACCGGCCGTGGGCCGGACCCTGGGGTATACAAGGAGGTGAATACCACATCATCCCCACCCCTCAGAAGGTCACAGCTAGAAAGGAAAGCAAGTGCTTCTTTCTAGTCTGTGTTGAAGGATCTCTGTTTCTGAGGTGTTGGATGAATATGCATACCAGGCATCCAGGCAAAAGCTTCTTCCAATTTTTCACGTAGTAAAGACCAAGTACCAATAGCTGGATCCTGGTCAGTAGATTTTGTAGCTGCTAAGGGGAGACTCTCTGGGGGAAGTTGCCGTGGGTGGGTAGGTGATGTGGGAGAGAAGGAAAGAGCTCAGATTATGATGGGTGGGGAGGATCCTGGGTGACCAGACCCTGATCTTGCTTCAAGTGCTCAGGAGAATTTGCCGTGCTGCGGGGCTGCTGGGTGGGGCTGCATACCATGCTGACCAAAGTGAAGTGTGATTTTGAGTCCAGACCACAGGTGAAGCCTGTCTGTGCGACATTGGGTACGTGACTTAATCTCTCTGTGCCACAAGATCTTCATCTGTAAAATGGGATTGGATCACGCTCCTACCTTCGGGGCTTAAGGAGATGGTCATGTGCGTGAATCCGTGGTTGGTGCTGGCTCAGTGGCTGACCCGTATCCAGACAGCTGTCCTTACTGATAGGCTACGGTGTCACTAGTGCCTGGCAGCCCATCATTCCCACAGCCGGCTGATCCTCAGTTACCTGGGGAACTTGGACAATGTACTGATCGTCCACTCTGCAGCCGTGGTGGAAGTAGATCTCTGTATGCTAACATGGCGCGATTTCTGGAGTGTGTAACTGGATGAGGAAGCAAAGTGCCATTGAGTGTGTAGGGGTTTCTACTTGTGCAGAATAGTGGACAGATACAGGTACATGCTTGTTCATACATGTTCACACTTTCCGGAAGGATCCACATGGAACTGTCATAAAGGAGCCCACAGGAATAGGGGACTGGGATTGGGTTGGAGGGGCGGCTTTAACGACTTTACATTATAACGGAAGAGCTCATCTCAATACAGTTTCCTGCATCCTGTTTCCAGAATTCTGACCCTATTGTTTTCAAGTGGAATCTGGGAATGTGTTTTTTTACAAAGTTCCTTCCCTAAGTGGAGTGTATGACCCACTGAACTCTGGAGCCCCTGCTTTAGGGGTAAGGGTTGCCGGATAGTGGTTTGGAATCAGCAGCTGCTCTTGCAGGTAGCAGTTTGCAGTCTTGTGTTTGTAGAAAGGAAACTGAGGCTGCTGCTTTAACAAACCTGACATCATTCCCAAGCCCCTTCTCCCTTCTCTGTCTGCCTCAGAGGCTGAAAAGTGAATGTCCACTTTCTCAGAATCCTAAGCATTTAGAAGTGGCCATATATAAGAAACACAAGTGTTTTGGGCAATTGCTGCAAAACTTTGGCTTTTGGGAGAGAAAGGACTTATTTAGATACTTCCCTTTCCTTTTCTTTCTGGCCTTGACCATCTACATGATGGCTGGAGTTGTGGCAGCCATTTTGTACTCATGAAGGAAGGCAAAGGAAATTGCAGAGACCCCAGCCCTGATATCCTTAGACCTGTGGAATGGTGTCAGCAGTCACCTTTGTAGACTTCTTGTCGTGCAAGTAAAATTAGCCTTTCCTGAAGTTGAGTAGGTTTTCTGCTATTTCTAACAGATAGGGGCCTAAGATGTGGGCACTGAATTAGGGAAGCAGTAGATTTGGGTCCTCACCCTGGTTATTTTGGATTTGCTGAGTGGCCTCAGGCAGGTTTTTTACTCTCAACCTCTAAAGTGTGGCGGTGGGGACTTGAAGACACCACCCATCCTTCATGACTTAGGCTGTTTGTAAAATAACTCAGGGGTGATGCTGCCCTTCTTCATCTGAGAAGCACCTTCTTGATCCATTAGGTTCACTTGGTGGCAAACAAGAGAAAGCTGCTTTGCCAGGTTAGGCAGGAAGATAGTTTATTTGAAGAATAGCAGGGACTACACTGAATTAATCGAGCCACCGTTGGAGGACTGACCTGGGGAAGGACAGACTCAGCACAGATGCGACGGTCCAGGGCAGGGGTTCAGGACCGACGGCCAGCTGTCTGTGTTGTAAATACACTGGAAGAGAGCCACCCCCATTTGTCCATGTGTGGCCAGTAGTTGCCTTCACGAGGGCAGAGTTCTGACAGGGGCACACCCTGCGAAGCTGGAAACAGCTAATCATCTGACCCTTTACTGACAAAGGTTTGCTACCCCTGACCTAGGGGGTTGAACCCACCCCTGAGTCTCAACAGGAAATGTAAAGGAGGGAGGAAGATCAGGCCCCACTCCAGTGCCCCCTCTGCATGCGGGGCCTGGGGGGGTCCACCCTGGGGCTCCTGCATGGCGCCCCCTCAGTCCCTGCCCCTTCTTACATCTGCTGCTTCTTTGTTGTCATAAGCTGACTGCTACCTGAGGAGACATGGTGTGTCCTTCTGTTTGTTCCCTGCCGCCCACTTGGAAGTGGCAAGGGCACCCGCCTGGCCCCTTCCCCCCTGTGCACCCTCAGCCCCTGGAATGGGTCTGGCATGGAGCAGGTGTCAGTGAGTACAGTGAATATTTGTTGAACAAATAACTAAGTTCTAGCTGTTCTTTAGCTACACTGCCCCATTTCCATGACCAGGAGAGAGTCTGTCTGGTCTCATTCGGATCATGTTTGGTTTGCAAACCATCACTTTGGTTTACAAAGATGAGCACATCAGGAGAGAGACAAGTCCCCCGAGGAAGCTAAGTTGCTGTTATAAAGGAGGGAGCAGTAGGTGATGGATGCGGAGAGTCTGTAAAACGACAAAGATCGATGATAGAGGAACTTGGTCTTTGGGAATTGCTTGCACATGGCTGCCCTGTGACAATTTCTTATTGTGTTTTTAGGTAACCGGCCGTGAGGTGGTGTCTTCCTTCCTTCTAAGGGCAGGGAGGCTGGGTACCTACCTAACACTTCTTGGTCTCCCATGGTGGAGAGAAACCTCCGTGCCTAGCACACTGCCTAGCAGAGATGAGGGGCTAAGCCAATAGTTTGGGCAGAGATGAGGGGCTCAGCCAATAGTTTGGGCTTGGTGCATTTTAATAGTGACAGGATTGTGCATGCATTTATGTGTCAGCCTTTTGAGCTGAGAAGGCAGAGTTCTGGGGAAAACAACAGGTTGGAACCTCATTATAATCCAAGACATGTCTAGCTGGTGTATGACTCCATCTGCAATGACTGTTTGGATAAAAGTATTCCATACTGGAGGCTCCATTCTTTTTGAATGTACAGATTAATCAATACCATGACTATTTCCAGAAAGCTCCTTGCTGAAGTTTTGTAATGGTGTGTGTAGGCTTCACAGCTACAAAACGTGGTCTTCTCGGTGAAAGAAGATGAATAGCTTCAGAGAGAAAGGTATTTCTCCCTTCCTGCCCCTGGAAAACATGACCAGATGATGAAGAAAAATGACTCATGACCTGTCTCTACCTCCTGTGAAATGTTCCACTTCTTGAGCATTTTATTCAGCCAGAGTCAACCTGGCACAGTGCATTAACACCACAAGCTTCTTGTGATGTTTTGTGGCTGATCATACTTTCCTCCTTAGTTCTCTGTAGAACTAAAGCAGTAACAAGGAAAACAGGGCATTTCTTTGCTCCTAAAAATGCTCTCACTGTCTGATTTCTTGAACTGGGCAGAATCTTCTTAGTTTACATGATGATCTCCAGGGAAGGGGTGGGATGGGGCATCTTAAAGCTCATGATTTAGACAGCTGGACTCGGAAAATTGGGTCGAGACTACGGGCCCAGCAATAGGCCGGAAGTCAGGAAACCTGGCTGCTCATCAGCCACAGGGCCTTGGGCACCAGCGTCCTGTCGGTTTTCTGTCAGCGGAGTAGGGGTAGCCTGGTTCCTTGTGTGTGGGGGAGCCGCGTCCCTGGCCTCTACCCACTGGCCAGTAGCAACCCCCGGTTGTGACTCCAGGCATCTGCCGATGTCCCTGGAGCCGGAAGGCAGTGTTGGCCCTGCCGCTGACCTTTCAGTCGAGATGGTGTGGTGATAGGTGTAGAGGAGGGAGTTCAGGGTCTGTCATGCCCTCCGTGTCCTGCAGCTCCTACTTATTTCCAGGGCCCCTTCGTCTCCACCTGAGAAGCCATCCTGTGTTCCTTCTGAGAGAGGCCACAGACGGAACATGTCCTTACCCAGCTTTGTGATGTCTATGTTTTCACTGACGAGTGACACACGGACAGAAGTGCACACATTGGAAGTTCACAGCGCGGTGAATTTTCACGGGGCAAACAACCCCTGTGAATGTAACTAGCACCCCAATCAAGCAGCAGGTTTGGAACAGGAGCAGCACCCCTCCACACCCCGAATTCACCACTGTCCTGACTTCAAACATCACAGATTGGTCTTGCCTGCTTTGTTGAACTTCATAACACGGACTCATAAAGAAGAATATGTTGTTGCACCTGGCTCCTTTCCCTCTACGGTACTTGAGTCAAGTTCACTCGTGTTATTGTGTGTACTTCTAGCTTGTTTGTTTTCATCAGCTAGCATTCCGTCACCTGAAAACACAGCAACTTATTGATTGATTCCATTGGCCGGGGGCTTTTGGGCAGCCTCCATCTTGGGGATCATAAGTTGTGCTGCGAACATTTTATCCGTGTCTTTTGGCGAATGTGTGTAATTATTTCTGTTGGGTATGTACCCAAGACTGGAGTTAATGGCAGTATAAAAGCACATGACTAAACAAACAATCGTCTTACTGTTTAGTGTGGTGAGTGAGGGTGTCTGAGGCAGGATGCTTCACCAGTGGTGGTTATGGAGAATGTTGTCTTTGAGAAAGCCAAAAGGGCGAGCAGGAGACAACCATTCGTACACAGGAGCAATGCCAAGCAGAGGAGACAACCTGTGCAAAGGCCCTGAGGCAGGGCTGAGCCCACTGTTTTCCAGGAAGTGAAGGAAATTGACTGAACGTGTCTGGGAGAAGTATGTATGAGGGCCAGGTCATGCGGGGCTGTGAAGTGGGCAGGAGGGGCTTGGGAAGGGCAGTGGGGGATCATTGCAGGGTTTGAAACAAGGGAGGGAGCATAATGTGGCAAGTCTTTTAGGTTTGTTCCTCTTTCTGCAATGTCAAGACTATACTGGAGGGACTGGCGTGGAGGTAAAGGGACCATTTGGAGAATGTCTGAGAGGCTGGCAGTGATGGCAGCCCAGATGAGGGTGATGGAAAGGAAGTGTATGCATTAGAAGTACAAATACAGCAGTCATAAGAAAGCACTGTTATTACTATAGCAACTAGTTCTTGTTGGTACCCCACTGTGTGCGAGGCAATGTGCTAGCTGTCTCATCTGTGTTTAATACCTGATACAACCCTATGAGGTAGGTACCCGCTATCATCCACATCTTATGGCTCAGAAGACAGAGGCTTATAGAAATTACTGCTGCATCTGTCATTGATTCAAGTGTTACTGAATCTGAGAGAGTCGGCCTTGCCAGCCTGTATCACTGACACGGTGGGATCTGGACTCATGGGGTCATGAGAGGCCCCATCCTGTCGCTTACCAGCGTCACGGTGCATGCGCCCATGGTCTCCCAGCTGCTTTTCCCCAGTGGGGCTGGGATTGGAGGTGAATTTGTTCTCAGGTCGTATACAGTTTTTGTAAATGCAGAAGCAGTGCTCAAATTTGCATCATTACTAGAGAAGATAAACCACCAGTCCCAACAGACTCAGTGCAGTTTTCTTCTGGAGAAACAGGCTCCAGAACAGGAACGGGTGTTTCATCCAGAGACTCTTGTACCCGGAGAATCCCAGAGGGAGCACAACCAGGAGTTAGTTCCTTTTTCCTGAAACTAGATGGAACATCGCAGCTTGGATTTGAGGTCTGCTCTGCCCCCCCAACCCCGTCCATTATAGCCTCCGGTATATTCTGAGGCTTCATTAGTCATGGGGTACCGGCGGTGCCCAGATGCACCGTGCCCTTCCCACCTTCCTAGGGGGTTTGGGAAGTGAAGTGGCCACTCCTCACTCCTGCCTTCTCTGCAGACCTTGCCTTGACCAAAGCCACCCCTGATGTCTCCCCCACCCTGTTTCCTCCCTGCTTCTCCTTGTCTCCCTTTGTGCTCTGCCCGTGGATAATCGCCAGCATTTAGGAAGTGTTTACTCTGTGAAAACACTGTTTTAAGAGCACTGAAAGCGCTGCTTCGTTGGGCCCTCCCTCACAAGACGAGTTGTCATCAGGCTCCATTGCCAGACGAGGAGACTGAGGTCCAGAGAGCTTTCAGAAATTGGCC
>NW_027397399.1:17716-34758 GCF_003265705.2 Callorhinus ursinus | reverse complement strand
TTTTTTTTTTTTTAAGATTTTATTTATTTATTTGACAGAGAGATAGAGAGCACAAGTAGGCAGAGTGGCAGGCAGAGGGAGAGGGAGAAGCAGGCTCTCTGCTGAGCAGGGAGCCGGACATGGGGCTCGATCCCAGGACCCTGGGATCATGACCTGAGCCGAAGGCAGCCGCTTAACCGACTGAGCCACCCAGGCGCCCCTAGTTTCTTTTTTTTTTTTTAAAGATTTTATTTATTTATTTGGGAGATATATTTGAGAGAGAGAGAGAATGAGAGATAGAAAGCACAAGAAGGAAGAGGGTCAGAGGGAGAAGCAGACTCCCTGCTGAGCAGGGAGCCCGATGCGGGACTCGATCCCGGGACTCCAGGATCATGACCTGAGCCGAAGGCAGTCGCTCAACCAACTGAGCCACCCAGGCGCCCATTGCTAGTTTCTAGAAAAGTGAAGGTGCTTGTTTTTTTTTTTTGTTTGTTTGTTTGTTGAACTCATTTCCTGCAATGTTCATTAACTCACTTGTTACTGCTATGAGTATTTTTCATACAGTCTCTAAAATATTTCTATGTAGACCATCATATGATCTGTGAATTGGAGTTGTTTTTTCTCTTCACCAACTGGTAAGCCATTTATTTCTTTTTCTGGCCTCAGCTAATTGGCTACGACTTCCAGTATAATGTTGATAGCAGGGGTGAAAGTGGACATCCTTGTTTGGTTCTTTCCTCCCCGCCCCCCAGATTTACTGAGATGTAAATAACATATAACATGGAGCAATTTTAAGGAGTACAAAAGAGGAAAATACAGACAGAGAGTGCTGGATATAAAATAGCTAGATCGACAGTCAGACAGACCGATAGAGAGATATATGAAACGATTGCCAGCATCGGATTAGCTAACACCTCGCCTCCATCCCATAATTACAATTTCTTTTTGTGGTGAGAACACTTAAGTCTACTCCCTTAGGGGCGCCTGGGTGGCTCCGTCGGTTCACTGTGTGCCTTTGGCTCAGGTCATGATCTCAGGGTCCTGGGATCGAGCCTTGAATCCAGTTCCACGCTCACTGGGGAGTCTGCTTCTCCCTCTCCCTCTGCTCCTCACTCCCGCTCATGACTTCTCTGTCTCTGTCTCTGTCTCTGTCCCTCTACCCCTCTCAAATACATAAATAAAGTCTTAAAAAGAAACTAGGTCTACACGCTTAGCAACTTCCAAGTCTATAATACAATAAAATTAACGGTAATCACCATGCTGTACATTAGATCCCCAGGATTTATTCATCTTAGAACTGGAAGTTGATACGCTTTGCCCAGCATCTCCCACTTCTCCTACCCCTAACCCGTGGTAACCACCATTCTACTCTGTCTCTACAAGTTCCGCTTTTCTGGAGTCCACAGATAGGTGAGATCATACGGTGGTCATCTTTCTCTTCTGACTTGTTTCACTTCGCATACTGCCCTCAAGGTCCATCCACGTTTTCGCAAATGGCAGGACTTCCTTCCTTCTCACGGCTGAACAGTATTCCATCAGATATGGATGCCACATCGGCTTTATCCATTCCCCTCTTTGGACACTTAGGTTGTTTTCATATCTTGGCTATTGTGAGTGATGCTGCAATGAATATGGGAGTGCGTGTACCTCTCTGATATCCTGATTTCATTTTCTTTGGACATGTACCTAGAAGTTGGTTGCTGGATACTCTACTCTATTTTTAATTTTCTCCATACTGCTTTCCATAGTGGCTGTACCAGTTTTCATTCCTGCCAACAGTGCACAAGAGTTCCCTTTTCTCCACATCCTCACCAGCTCTTGTTCTCTTTTTTCTGATGACAGCCATTCCGAGAGGTGTGAAGTGATACCTGGTCGTAGTCTGGGTTTGCATTTTCCTGCTGATTAGTGATGCCGAGCAGCTTTTCATGATCCATTGGCCATTGGCATGTCTTCTTGGGAAAAATGTCTATTCAGTTCCTCTGCCCCTTTTAAAAAATAGGACTGTTTCTTTTACGCTACCGAGTTGTACGAGTTCCTTCTGTATTTTGGATATTAAGTCCGTATCAGGTAGAATATTTATACATATTTTCTCCCGTTCTGTAGGTTCACTTTTCCTTTGTTCTTTGCTTCTTTTGCCATGCAGAAGCTTTTCGGCTCGATGCAGTCCCACTTATTAATTTTGTGCTTAGATTGCTAGTGCTTTAGGTGCCATACGCAGTCTCTGGACTGAAATTTGGATCACAAAGAGTGACTGTTTGTTTATAGGATAATGCTGGAACACTCTCATTTGGGAACTGTCAATGTGTCCAGTGTCAAGTTTCTTTTTCACTATGTTGTCTTCCAGGAGTTTTACAATTTCGGGTCTTTTGTTTCCAACACACTCCATTTCAAGTTGATTTTTGCAAGTGGTGTAAGATAGGTCTCCAATTTCATTGCTCTGCATATAGTTATCCAGTGTTCTCAGGACCATTTATTAAAGAGACCATCTTTCCGCATGAATATTTTTGACTCCTTTGTCAAATCTTAGTTGGCTGTACATGTATATGTAGGTTTCTTTCTGGGCTCCTCATTCTGTTCTTTTGGTATATGTGTCTCTTTCTTTAGCCAGTAGCATGCTAGTTTGGTTGCTAGAGCTTTATAATTCTAGTTTGGATCGGGAAGTGGGATGCCTCCATCTTTCTTCTTCTTTCTCGGGGTGTCTTTGGCAACTGGGGACATTTGTGGCTCCATATAAATTTCAGGACTGTATTTTCTCTATCTGTGAAAAATGCCACTCACATTTTGATAGGGATTGCATTGACTCCATAGATGGGTTTGGGTAGTGTAGGCATTTTAGCAGCATTAACGCTTTCAATTCACGAACACAAGATATCCTTGGCTTAATTTTAATTCCAGTATAGCTAACATAGAGTGCTACCTTAGTTTCACCTGTACAATATAGCAATTTACCTTTCCATACATTGCCCAGTGCTCATCACGAGTGCATTCCTTAATCCCCACCCACTATTTCACACTTTCTCCCACCCACCTCCCCTCTGGTAACCATGAGTTTGTTCTCCATAGTTAAGAGTCTGTTTCTTTGGCTTCTCTCTCTCTCTCTCTCTTTCCTTTACTTGTTTGTTTTGTTAGTTAAATTGCACATATGAGTGAAATCTATGGTATTTGTCTTTCTCTGACTGACTTATTTCACATAGAATCATACCCTTTACATCTATCCGTTTTGTGGCAAGTGGCAAGATTTCGTTCCTTTTTATGGCTGAGTAGAATTCCATTGTGTATATTTGCAGCATCTCCTTTATTCACCTATGAATGGGCACTTGGGTTGCTTCCATAATTTGCCTATTGTAAATAATGCAGCTAGAGACATAGGGCTGCAGGTATCCCTTTGAATTTGTGTTTTTGTATTTTGGGGATAAATGCCCAATGGTGCGATTACTAGATTGTAGGGTAGTTCTAGTTTTAACTTTTTGGGAAACCTCGATACTCTTTGCCACAGTGGCTACACCAGTTTCTTGCTTGGTTCTTGATGTTAGAGAAAAACAAGTAGTCTTTCTCTATTAAGTATGGTGTAAGATGTGGGATTTTTGTAGTTGCTCTTTATAGATCGTCCTTCGGCTCCTCCTCGTTTGCGGAATGCTTTCGTCATGAATGGCTTAAATCTTGTTAAAACTTTTCCTGAAGGGAGAAAATCAGCATAGCCAGGTGACAAATTTGTTTTTTCTCCTGTCCTCCAGGCAGAAGAACAGGTTTTCAAAAATACACAAGGGTAACCTTCCGGGGGGGGGGGGGAAAAAAAAAAAAAAAAGAAGAAGAAGAAGAAGTTAAAATTTTAGTTTCTCTCTCCTCCAAGGGCGCTGGTAAAATTAAGCCAATTCTCTGGGTTTGAGTAAACTTTAGATAACCGAGAAGGAAACGGGAAAAGTTTTCAAGCCTCGACTTCAGCGTTGCTGCTTCTCCTGAGGCTACCTCCCAGCATTCCAGAGGATCTCCATTGCCTTCTATAATCCAAATCTTATAATTCCGAGAGACCGAAAAAGAAAAAAATAAGATCTAACAGTAAGTATTTGTTTTGTTTCCTTTTATGGCTGGTGCAACTGGACATATGATAAAATTGATGTAAAGTGTCATATATACTTGCAGTATCTTAAATGCTGAAGGAACCATCCCTATCAGGGAAAATAGAAACAAAAAGATACTAAAGGGACTGCGTGTCTTAACTTGTGTTTGACTCAGGTGAGCAGATTGGAATTTTGGCTCTGTGAATATTAAGAAGAAAACATGTCCCTATAACTGATGGTTTTTACTCAGATTGTTGCCTCTGTAAAATGGGAAACAATATAAAAGGGTGGCAATAGACAGATGGAGATAAAATTTGGGGTTTTAAAGCAGTTTTCAGTTTTTAGTGAACGCCTGTAAGATCAGCTATCTCGTGCATACAGAGTCATGATCTGTCAGCCAGGTGTGCATGTTTTTGAGTGGGGCAATTGGATTCTATGACTGACAAGATAAATGGGGCTCAGGGTAGCCTTGCTTGTTGCTTGGACTTGAGGCAGGGCTGTCCAGCTTGAAGATTTTTTTGCCTTTGCTGCTGCTGCTGCCAAAGAAAAGCTTCTGGCTTCTTTGCCACCCTGGCTTCACAGATCCTGATTCCCTGACCTGACTCTGTACTGAAACCTGATGTGCCTGCTGTGGGCTCTTTCAGCCTCAGCAGGAGCTGTGCTGCACTGAAAGCAGGCCCAGGCTGAGTGAACAGGACTGAGGCTCGGGGACTGTTGCAGATTGAAGACACCCATCTGTGAGCCCAAGAACTAGGGAAACATCATGGAAGCTGCTTGAACTGTCCAAGGCACTGCACCAGGAAAAGGACTGGTTCGCTGAGGGGACCATCTAAAATCGACCTTTACATTAGGCCTACATTTCTGATGCAGAGGCTAGTTGCATTCCTAACGTTTGATTCCTGCCGCAACTACAAGTTGGGGGAGGACACATCACTGTGTGTGTGACCCTCCATCCACTCCCGACACATCGGGATATCTCACTGCTATTGACTTGGTTTCCACTTCCTCACTGATGACAGATGGTACTATGAATATGTCACACTGAATTTTCCCCATCCACTGACAGTATAGCCTATTGGTCACCTGACTTCCATAAGCCCCTGCTCAGGCTGGAGGGCCACAGAGTCACTTTGCGTCTCCTGGAATCAGTGGCACTTCAGAACCGGTGTCCAGCAGTCCCTAAAAGTTGTGATCATTTCCTCTTTCCCAGTGTCCAGTCACCCTACTAAAAGGTCTCTTTGGGAAGACTAGAAGAAAGATTTAGAGTATCAATGTGCAGGATTGTATGGTTGACCTTCAAAACACAAAAGAACCAGCTTTTTTTTTTTTCTTTTCTTTTTGACCAGCAAAATGACCTCATTCAGGAAAAGCAGAGGACTTGCAATTCTGGACAAGGAAACCAGGCAACCCCTAGGTAAGTGCCGAGATCATAGGAGAGAGTCTTGCTTTTACAGTGGAGAAGAGGAAGCTGGGAGGGGTTTCTACAGCTTGCCATTGGCTGAGTGTGGTGGTCTTCATGGGATGGGCTGTTGCTGGGCCAAGAGACATTCTTCTTTCCTCCTGCTAGGGCAGGTAAGCTAAACCTCTTCCTGTTGGGGAATGTGAGCTATGTTTATTAGACAGCGGCGGTGATGTGGGAAACAAAGGCAGAAGGAAATGTAGATAAAATTAGATGTCCTTCTAACTGACAGCCCACTGACAAATCCTTGAGACAGGCGGAGTATAATGTACCTCCAGGAATCTCCCAACAGTCTTGAAGTTAATGCCTTGCTGAGGGAAAAACAATCTTGGTTTGACAACATCAAGGCCTCAGGTTTCTTGTGAGTCTTCTTTAGCATATGAAAATCCTTTTGAAGCTTCCCTTATCTTTACTTCCCCCAACCCCAAAGTATATCATCAGTTGCTCCTCCCAGTCCCAGGGCAGCAGCTCTTCCTGCCCACTGGACCTGTCCCCTTGCCTTAATAAAACCACCTTTTTTTGCACCAGAGATGTCTCAAGAATTCTTTCTGGCCCTCAGAAGCCGCTTTGGGCCCTGGACCAAACAACACACTACTCTGCAGCTCTTCAGTATCATATACAGAGTCACGTAACTCCTTGCTTCTTATAAGGGGTTGTTTAGGAGTGTCAAATGCACATATTTTGTGTATCTCTGTAAACAACGATTCATGGACTATCGGTGCTGTTTTTCCTACTAGAAATCGAGCCATTAGCTTCTTTAAATGTAATCATATTAGACACTCAATTGCAGAAAACCAACAAGCAATTCAGAAAACCCACCCTGAACATCCGGGTCCTCTAGAAACACTCTCGGCACCAAAACCTTCTGTAGTCAACCATTCTCCAGAGAACTAGCACCAACAGGATTACATACAGATGTACAGGCATATATAAGAGGAGGATATTCACTACAGGAGTTGGCTTATGTGATTATGAGCGTGAGAAAACCCACGGTCGGCTCTCTACAAACAAGACAACAAGGAAAGTCGGTGGCCTACTTCAGTCCACGTCTAAAGGCCTGGTTACATGGGGTTGTTGTTTTTTGTGGGGTTTTTTCTTTTTTCTTTCTTTTTTTTTTTAAGATTTTATTTATTTATTTGACAGAGAGAGACACAGCGACAGAGGGAACACCAGCAGGGGGAGTGGGAGAGGGAGATGCAGGCTTCCCGTGGAGCACGGAGCCCGATGCGGGGCTCAATCCCAGGACCCCGGGATCATGACCTGAGCAGAAGGCAGACGCTTAACGACTGAGCCCCCCCCCAGGCACCCCTACACGGGTTGTAAGTCCCACTCTATGACCAAAGCCTGAGAACCAAAAGTGTTGATGTCTGAAGACAAGAGAAGATCGCCAAAGCTCATACACTCTGTGCCCTAGCAATAAAGGACCGCATCTCCTACAACGCTCCCACCTTATGAAGCCAGGGTGAGAGTTGCATTTCACACGGTTACATTGATCCATTTGACCTCAACCAGCAAACAGTGTGAGCTTAGTTACTAGCCGCCTCCAGTACCCTGGAAAATGGCAGCCGCCCCGAATCTGTAGAACTTGCCCCATGCCCACTCATCCTCGGTTCTGTGGGAATTTCAATTGCTTCCTAGATTCTCCTGCTTGCATGGAGAGAAGCTCTGGTCCTGCAGAAAACTGAAGCCCTCCCCCAGGCAGAGGAGTTTCTGGCACTCTCAGCCCTAGCTCCGTGCTTAGCAGCACAGACACAGCTCCTGGAGGCAACAGTCGGGCAGTTCTTCCCACTTCTACAGTGTCCTTGATACTTGCCGCTGCTTCCTGGGGGTCCCCGGAGCATCTTCACAACTGGCTTTCACCTGAATCCAATTATGGCCCTATCACGAGCTGCCCAACACTTTTCTCCAACAGGAATGGTGGGAGAAAGCCAAATGTTTGTACCAGGTTGAAGTCAGGCCTGTGAGGTGGACTGGAGCAGTTCGGGCATCATCAGGTCCTCAGAACCCACAACTAACTGTCCAGGCATCCGACGGCAGGAACTTGAATGTTTGCAATTTAGGTTCTCACAGAAAGTGTAAATTCAGAAATCACCGCATCCCAACCTTTGAGCCCTTCTTGAGTGCTACGCACACCCAAAAACGGGGGCTAAAAGAGAAAGAGCCAGCCAGAATAACTCGGTGATGATAGTCTCCTTGCTGACAATGATTTTAAGAGATAAAAATTATAACTCTGAGGGCTGTGACTACTCTCACTCTTAAAAATTCCTTGAGAAAAATCACATTTCCTATTCAGTCCGCTTCTCAGGGAGAAAGAGGCAGAGAGCCTGGGAGACCTCCCTTGCTATACTGAAGCTACTTCCTTCGAAGAAGCCCAGCTAGATGGAACACATCGGAGTCACTTAAGTTCAGCAGCATATCCTAACTTATTCAGAAAAAGATACTTTCTGACTAGGGCGCCCCTCTTGTCCTCTCTTCCATGTGCACCTCCCACACAAAACTACTAGGTTATCTCAAAGTAATCAAAATGGACACCTGCACACACCTGACTGTCTACATTAGCAAGGGTTCGTATTCCCCTGGTTTCATCAACCGTCATGACCCCTCTGTGAAAGCACACACAGGGGTTGTGTCTTTCCCCAACCTCAGCTTCATGCAATCATAGAACAAAGTAAATCACCGTTATAAAGCAGGTTCAGGATTCCAAACTCAATGACAACTCCCCCCTGTGATTAAACTTGGCTTCTCAAAGGGCACACAGAGCAGGACGTAAGACAAACCACACCACAAGCGAGATAACACAAGGGTGCAGGAAGTTAGTGAACCAAAGGGGAAGTCAGTCTGTGGGCATGCAGTTGAAACAAGGCCTCGGTCCGGGCCGTTCTGGTCCGGGGCAGCTCTGGGCATTACCGCTTATTACGTTCAAGCGGTGAAGGATCTCAGTTCTGTTCAGAGATCCGTCGGGCGCAGCTATCGGAGGCAGTTGCCTTTTCTCAGCGGTCAGTCATAGAGGGGTCATGTCTGAAGAGTCTGGCGGTTTGCTGCCAAATTCTTCCCCTTTCTAAAGGGATTTCGTCAGGATTTAAAGGTCTGCCCCTGCAGACCACCTCTGGTTCTGCTTGTTATTAGTGCTGGTGTGTCAGCTGATGCTGGTCCCGGCCATCCCTCCTAGCAGCAGTACCGTTACCTACTTGGGTCATTGCTTGACACAGGCTCCTGCTTGACATGACAGATTCCACTTTGCTCTCTACATCAACGTAAACTTACTAATCCATCAAGGCCTCACTTGGGAACACAAGGGTCGCAAATAACGTTCTTCTTCATTCTGGGAACTACCTGAAAAACCCATTAACGCGTCAATAAAAAGTGTGAAAGGACATTTTTCAACCACAAGAAACTTTGAGCTTTTGGTCTTAAAATTCTTGCCTTGTGGGCCACCTGGGTGGCTCAGATGGTTAAGCGTCTGCCTTCCGCTCAGGTCAGGATATCCAGGTCCTGGGATCCAGCCCCAGGTCGGGCTCCCAGCTCAGTGGGGAGTCTGCTTCTCCCTCTCCCTCTGCCTCTCCCCCTGCTTGTGCTTTCTCTCTCTCTCTCTGTCTCTCAAATAAATAAAAATCTTTAAAAATTGTTTCCCTTGTGTCATCCAAACCTAAGCCATTCTATCACAATTCTCACCCAATCTTAATCACACCGTCCTCCAACATTGAAAGATCTGCTGTATAGCGGACTTCAAAATCTGAATAAATATCTCTCCTGCCCTTCCACCTCCAAGACTCTATTAAGAGTCTGTCCAGGTAGTGCTCTCCCTTTATGGGATAAAGTCAGCTTTGCTTAGAAGTGGCCTGGCGGTTTATTGGAAAGTACAGAATTTGAGGAACATAGACACTACTGCTGCATGCCATGTGAGCATGGACGGAGCCTAAATCCCAGGACCAGTATCTGTGGATATTTCTGAAAGCATACACCGACTGAATGAACGCAGTTATAGAGGAAAGAGCTACGAGTGCAGAGTATTCAACGTGTGGTAGCGCCAAGAGAAACGTAAAGAGAACAGATGTTAATGTATTCATGACACAGAGGTGAGCCAGTTCATTCAAGAATGAGACATCACCCAAAAGCAAAGGAGGAAATGACTAAACAAAGGACGTATTAAACTCGGATTTAAATGCTTCATATCTATTTCTGTCTCAGCGGTGTTTCTTCTTCTTTCAAGATTTCATTTATTAATTTGTCATAGAGAGCACAAGCAGGGGGCGCAGCAGGCAGAGGAAGAAGCAGGCTCCCGCTGAGGAAGGAGCCCGATGCTGGACTGGATCTCAGGACCCTGGGATCATGACCTGATTCTAAAGCAGATGCTTAAACGACGGAGCCACCCAGGCGTCAATGTGTCACTGGTTTTTCTGAGACACCTTGTCCGCTAAGGGTAAGCTGGGGCTCTCTGTCCCCAAAGTATCTGGCTGCCTAGGAGGGATTGGGTGGTGTGCAAAACAGAACGCTCAAGCCCCTTTCCTTCTCCTCGGCTGAGCCGCGCGGCTGCGAGTCTCTGCAGCAGCACAGGCGGGAAAACCTCAACCCACCCTGCCCGCAGCCAAGGCTGTGCGCATGCTCCTTGCTGTGAGCGAACAGTGCGCATGCTCCTTGCTGTGAGCAACTGTTACTGGGCGTGTGCATTGCTGCGTGCGCATTGCTGCCCGCGCTCTGTGATCCGGCGTGAGATCCATCGAGGCGGCGTGTTCTCTGTGCCGTGAGCTTTCTCGCTAGCCGAATTCAACTGGTAGGTCCCCAGATCAGTCCTTCCAGGATTTTAATTGTGAGCGAGGATGGGGAGGGAGCCAGTGGGCCGCGGGCAGGTGGGGACGGTAGATCTGTGCGTCCTAGGTGGAAGTGGCGAGGAGCTAGCGCCCTTCTCCTCACAGGCGTCGCGGCCGCCATGGCGCTCGTCCTCGTGGTGGGGCCAGGGCAAGTGAGGATGGTGGGTCGAGGAGGGGAGGGGAAGACGGGCCGAGGCCCGGCGCGGGCGGGGCGGGGCGGTTAGTAGAGATCTCGGAGTCCTGGAGCACCTGCAGCTGCCAGCAGAGCACGGAGTCCAGGATCCTCTGTGGGACCCGGGGCAGGGAGCCGACCAGGCGGTATAGAAAAGGCCAGGTAGCGGGGAACGCTGGGGGCTTGTGACTGGGTCCGCGAGATTTGTCGTGCACCGTGCAGTGGTCGAGGCAGGAGCCGGCCCGTGGGTCTGGTTCGCGACTACACGCCTGAACCCTTGGAGTGCGAACACAGCCCAAGGCCGTATGCAGAGGATTATTTCTTTCCCTGCGTTCCAGCCAAACGTTATTTAAGGCGGTAAAATCAGCCTAGGAAATGGGAATGTGACCAAAGCAGTAGTGACTCAGGTTTGAATGTCCAGCACTGTTTTCTCAAATGCCTTTATAGTGGGGAATGCAGGCGTGAGGCTAAGCCTCGTCTTTTAGCCTGTCCATAAGGCGATTTCACGGCCAGCCTGGCTGATGTAAATGATCTTGCAGCCCGTGTCTTTGGTGTGACCACAGCTTGTACACTCTACTGATGCTAGGTTGGCTCTCAGAGTGTTTTCAAAGTAAAAACAAAAATTAAGCCTTTGGCCTTGGTTGGACGTGGTATGCCTCTCCTTTAGAGTACATTTTCCAAATACCAGTGTTCTCCTTTCAGGGTGGACTATGAGTGCCCGAGTCAGATCCAAATCCAGAACCAGAATCAAAGAAAGAAAAGATAATCCAGGGTCTAAACAGCAGGTGGCTGTGAGTACTTCCGTGTTGGATGTTTTCGATTACCTTCCATTTATTGCTCTGAAAATTTTGTTGAGCTGCAGGCATACAGATACAGTGATAAAATCTTCTCTGCTGATAAAGGGAGGGAAACATTGAACCAGAAGGCTTCCATATTTCTGTTGCCCGTGCAAATACACTCTATGGCTCCTTAGTCATGCTTATTAACGACAGATTGTGCGTATCCATCCCAGCATAGTTTACAGTAGACTCCAAAGTGCTTGTGGTTACCTTTTGTTGGAGTAGCCGCTGTGTGGGAAGAGTCCCTTTTAAGAATAAGCGCATAGAATCATGATGTGGGAGTGTCTTTATGCTTATTCCTTATTTGATATCAAAATGTATAATGTATATTTATACTGTTAGCATGTATTAACAACACAACTTTTTATTTGCCCACATACACACACCCACACACACACCCTTAGGAGCAGCAACCCAGTGATGAGCAACCGAAAAAAAGGGAGGCACCACCTGAGAGTCAGGATATTCTACCTGATCAAGAGAAGGAAGTTGAAGCAGGACCTGTGGCTCAAGGTGAAGGGAAAGGGAAGGAGAATGACTGTGGGGGCAGGGGGTATATGTGGGCATCATGCGTTATGACAAACCATTGCAGGAGGAAAGAAAACATTGGAAGAGACTCTCAGTCATTTCCCGAAAACGGGTTGAAAATGTGAAGAGTGTATAGTGTGCAGCTTCCTGTAGTCCTTCACCGTAACGAATTTCCCTTTCTCCTCGAGAATTAATCGGTGTGCTTGAAAATGCTGTCCTCTCTAAATTAGAGGAAAATGTTTAACTACAAAACTATACATCGCTTCCCTAGTTTAATTTGTTCTTCTTAGAACATTTTTGTGTGTCCTTTTCACTCATTTCATCAAAAGCGTAAGCACTAGTCAACAGCATAGGCAGAGTGGCACGTCAACGTATCCTGTAACATGTGGAATAAAGCCAGTTTGCATAGGGATGGGAGCCCCATTTTATAAATGAGAAAACTAAGGCTCAGGGATTGTGGCTTGCCAAAGACTGCTTGACACATGGAGATATACCTCGTAGTTCAGTACAAAGTTTGCGTTCTTGGGGCAGCTGCCTGGCTCAGTCGGTAGAGCATGTGACTCTCGGTGTCGGGGTCGAGAGTTCAAGGCCCATACTGAGTGTAGAGATTACTTAAAATAAGCAATTTTAAAGAGGTCTGTGTTCTTCCTACCATCTGTGTTGTTTTACAAACAAGTGAATGGTTTTGTATCGAATGCTTAGTAGTCAAATGTGTCTGTACTGTAAAGTAGCTTATTAGTGGCACAGGAATCAGTCCAGTTCAGTGGAGCAGGAGAGAGACTCCAGAAAAGAGCTCAGGGAATGATAGCCACTGTTTGATTAATCATTCAGAAAACTGGCATTAGGGTCACTACGTTAATATGATTTTTACGTGGCCTTAAAAGGTGTTGAAGTACTTTTACGATTAGGAAAATCAAAAGGATCTTAAAACGATCATGAAACAAGAAATGAATGTCTTCCAAATTGAACATCTTCATCAAGTACTTGTAGTGAATTATTGACACCGTTCAGGCCATGGAGTGTGTTAGGAATTCGCTGTTAAGAGGTTTCCACAATACGGCTGACGACAAAGTCCATTAATTTCTTTCCACCCTACTTGTCCCTACTGTCTCACTGCCAGACAGAAGTGGGGCTGTTAATCACTACTGTTTTGCTGTTACTTTTGGAACTTTGCTCTATACATGACTGCTTTATCCTAAGTTATACATAGAGGGACTTTGCACTTAAATCGAACGGGAAAATTGGACAAAATACCCTGCAGTTTGCCCTACTACGAAATGGATGTCACTAGTATAGGATTTGTTAGAGGCCCACGAATACACTCAGCTTACCCTTCAGAAAACTACGTTGTACTTTTTAAATAAAATCTTATGCGTGGTGTAGACTTGATTTCCCACATGTAGCTGATGCTCTCTATTCTAAGAACACTATGGTAATAGAAAGGAAATGAAGTGCAGTGGGCTTTATCTTTAGAATGTCACTTGAAATAAAGCAAATCGAACTACAGGAAAACAAGGGTGTGAAATGCATTTTCCCATCACATTTTTTTATCACCCTAGCCTATAGGCTTTTATTGGTTTATATTTCATATTTACTGCTTAAATCGATTACCTTTGTGTTTTAAGGACGGGACCTGGAAGCTGATCTCCAGGAGCTGCCTCAGGCAAAGGCTGGGGGTATAACTGAAGATGACCCTGATGCAAGGGGCCAAGTCTACCCTTCTTAGAGCCCATTAAAATGCCGGAAGCAGGTATGTTATCCATTGACAGTGCAAAGTATGAGGGTCTTTCCCCGAATATTATATCTTTACGTATGCAGATATAACTTGAATGATACATTTCTAACAGGGGTTGCATATGAAGATTACTTTCCCAAGTAGTTCAAACATCCTGCCGGCCTGACTTATACACAAGTAGAGATAGAAGCAAATTGGGTCAAAGCCTTATTAAATCATACAATATGAAACCATTTTCTTTTTTTGAGTATAAATACTTCAACGAACTGCTAATAATATTCAGATCCTTCTGTAAGTTCTGCTTTTATCAAACACAGAATTCATTTGGATTGAATATCAGTTTGTATGAAATATGCTGAGACACTGAGGTAGGTTCTACCCGCGGCTGAAATATAATGTGTATGATTTTCTGACAATCCCTTAACTTCTGAACCCATCTTTACTCATAATATATATTGAATTGAATTCTGATATATTACAATAATTTTTAATGCTGATTTTTGTATTCTGGGGTTCTGTTGGTTACATAGACTACAAAGATGTTGTATTTTGCATGATTTTTTTTATCAGATAACATCTTTGGTCAAATTTTAACATGGGAATTGAGATTTGGCTGCCACCGGGAACAACAAAACACAATGGTTGCTGTTTGTGTTTCTCTATGGCGATCTGGACCCCAATTCCCGTTTTTGGTTTCAAATGTTTGTTTAATTTCTATGTAGTTAACGCATAGTGAAATACTGGTTTCAGGAGTAGAATTTAGGGATTCATCCCTTACCTATAATACCCAGTGCTCATCACATCCGGTACCCTCCTTAACACGCATCACCCATTTAGCCCATCCCCAACCCATCTTCCTCCATCAACACTCAGTTTCCTCTCCATAGTTAAGAGTCTCAGGGTCGGCTTCCCTCTCTCTTTTTTTCTTTAAGTGATACTTACGTGTACATTTTTGTTTTTCAGCTCTTTGCATGTTGTTTGGAGTTTTTGTAAACCTGCATTCGTCTTTTGCTCTCCATTTAAAACTACCTTTTAATAGGCTCATTTCATCTTGTGTGTTGTGAACCTGAACTGTCTTTTTGTATTGTTGTACCAATAGAAAGTGGGGTGTGTTCAAAAAATATTGGTAAAATATACACTTGGAATTCTACCTTATAAAGTGAAAACTATAATGTCCTTCCTGTACCATGAATTTAGTCGACATACGATTCTGCTGAGTAGTATTTCTAACTGTTTCATCTATCTTACAGGTGAAGGACTACTCCAGATTTAAACAAGGACAAGCTGAAACATGCAGACTACTCTTATGTGGGGTACTTCACTGTTGTAGTTCTCTCAATAAAGTGTTACAGACGTTCCACAAAGAATCTTTTGAAATCTGTATTAAACTTATCCCAAGTAGGGGGTGCCTGGGTCTCAGTCCCTTAAGCAGCTGACTCTTGGTTTCAGCTCAGGTCATAATTCATTGGTCATGGGATGGACCCCGAGTCTGGCTCGATGCTCCTCGGGAAGTCAGCTTGAACGATTCTGTCCCTCTGCTCCTGTTCCCTCCCTCCCTGCCTCCGTCCCTCTTCTCTCTCTCTCTCTCTCTCTCTCTCTCTCTCTCTCTTAAATTAATAAACCTTTAAAGGAAAACTTATTCTGAGTAGTCGATGCTATCAAAATTAGGTCACTTTTTGAAATGTTATTGTCCGATTGAGCTGATATACACAGATATATCTGTACATTGAATTTCTGTCCAGCAACCGTGCTACGTATGCTTTAATAAGTGTACATCGACCTCCGTTTTGAGTTTCAACAGACACAATGATATCATCTTTGAACACTGACAGTTTGTTTCTGCCATTTTAAACCTTTCCCCTTTTTTTCTCGTTTGACAACATTGGACAGACCCACCCAGTACAATGTTGAAAGAACTGGCCACGATGGACAGCCTTGTCTTATTCCTGATAAATTAGATAATATTTAACATTTTGTCTATTTACTGTGAAGGAAAGGAAGTTCCATTCTTACTCTCGTTTACCGTGAATATTTCTATTGAAAATCTGTTGACTTCCAATAAACACTTGCAGTACATTTACTCAGATGAGTGTAGGATTTCCCTTCATTAATCTGTGAATGTGATGACTTACCTACCTATTGTCCTCTGTTTAAACCAACCATACCTTACCGGGAGGGCATGGTCATGATATATTATCTTTCTGAATACTCTACTTCTTAATAATTTGTTTAGAGGTTTTACGACTATCCTCATGAGTGTCATTAGCAGACACTTTTATATACTGTCTTGGATATTGGTATCAAGGCCAAACTAGCTTCATAAAATGAGTTGGTATGTAAAACCTCTTTTCCGCTTCTCTGGAACTGAAGACTCTGGAAGGCTGGGGTAACGTAGGACTAGACTTGCCCGTGTTCAGCTGTGTCTGGATCGCATCTCTCTTTTGCAGTCGGACCCTCCCTAAATGGCAGGTGACTGAAGGGACACCTCCAGGTTCCCATCCTTTGAAATTTTGTGAGGGGCCCATCTTCCCTGCAAGACACCTCTAATGATGCTGTCACTCCAAAAGCTACCTGCTCCAGTTTCTATACTCTTACGAATCTTCTATACCCAGAAAGCTAAAGGTCATGGCTCTGTTAACTACATAATTTTGATCTGTGCTGTCTGATTGTGAATAGCTGGCCAACCTCGACTTGTCTACCGTGATGACCATAGGTCCATTTATTGGGCTTTTTAAAAAACAAGAGTTAGTATTAAAACTCTTATTTATGTTAGCCACTTCTTTCTCCTGGGTTCCATACATTTATAACTTCATTTAATCTTCACAAAAAGGTGGGTCACGGTGTACCCAAAACTTACGTCTCACTCTAATAAGCAGTAGATTTTGGGATTTAGTTCCAATTTAGATGTCCTTGCTCTTTCTCAAAGGAAATACTCCTGAAAATGTTGGCCAGGAAAACTGACAGGTACATGATGATGATACTGGTAATCTGATGTTTACATAAAAGTTTATAGTAATTTCTTCTTATTGTTCGAGGTGAAGGTTTTGTGTTTTGTTTTTTGTTTTTTGTTTTTGTTTTTTTTGACTTGAGGGGTTTTATCCTTCTTTTGAAGGAAAGGTTTTCCAAACTGTGGCACACAGACGTCACACGGTTTTTCAGATGAAATCACTGATTTGGAAAGAAAGATTTAAATTTAAGTATGGGGCACAGGTAATACAAACATTTCAATTCTTAATATACTAGCACACTGAATTTACAGTGCTATAGAAAAATATAACTCTAACCCTAAAGCAAATTGGCACAGTTTATAGAGAGAAGTGTAACTCATGTCACAAGCTCCATGGCAAAACAGAAACAAAAACAACAGAGATCTCCTGTAAAATTTCTGAACTTTGTTGAATAGCTTTTAAAGGTGGAATCCCTGGGTGGCTCAGCTGGTTAAGCCTGTGCCTTTGGCTCAGGTC
>NW_027397399.1:0-17616 GCF_003265705.2 Callorhinus ursinus | reverse complement strand
GATATCTCATTGTAGTTTTTCATTGGCTTTTCCCCGACGATCAGTGATGTTGAGCATATTTTCGCGTGTCTGTTGGCCGTCTGGATGTCTGCTTTGCAAAAATGTCTATCCTTACCTTCTGCCTATTTTTTAACTGCATTCTTCATTTGGAGGGTGTCGAGTTTTATAGGCACTTTATATGTTTTGGATCGTAGCCGTTTATCAAATGTGTCATTTGCAAATATCTTCTCCCATCCCACAGGTTGCCTTTTCGTTGTGTTGTTTGTTTCCTTAGCTGAGTAGAAGCTTGTTAATTGATGAAGTCCCAGTCGTTTATTTTTGCTTTTGTTTCCCTTGCCTCAGGAGACATATCTAGAAAGAACGTGCTAGGGCTGCTGTCAGGGAGGTTGTGTTCTACTCTAGGATTCTGATGGCTTCTGGACTCACATTTACGTCTTTGATCCATTTTGATTTATTTTTGTGTATGGTGTAAGAAAGTGGTCCAATTTCATTCTTTTGCATGTTGCTGTCCAGCTTCCCCAACACCCTTTCTCAGAGAGACTGTCTTTTGCCCTTGGATGGTCTTTCCTGCCTTGTCAAACAGGAGTTGACCATATAGGGGTGGGTTCCTTTCTCGGTTTTCTATTCTGTTCCCCTGATCGATGTGGCTGTTTTTGTGGCTGTGCCATCTTGTTCTGATCACTACACCTTTGTAATATAACATGAAGTCCAGAATTGTGATACCTCCAGCTTTGCTTTTTTTATTCAAGTTTGCTTTGGCTATTCTGGGTCTTTGGTGGATACATACCAATTTTAGGATTATTTGTTCTTGCTCTGTGGCAAATGCTCGTGGTATTTTGATAGGGATGCCATTAAATGTGTAGATTGCTTTGGGTAGTATAGACATTCTAGCAATATTTATTCTTCTAATCCATGTGCATGGCATAGTTGTCCATTTCTTTGTGTCATCTTCAGTTTCTTTCACCAGTGTTCTATAGTTGTCAGGGTACAGGGCTTTCACCTCTCTGGTAAGGTTTATAACTAGGTATTATGTGGTTTTTGCAATTGTAAATGGGATTGACTCCTCAATTTCTATTTGTGTTGCTTCATTGTTGGTGTACAGAAATGAAACGGATTTCTGTACCTTGACTTTGTGCCCTGTGCGTTTACTGAATGCGTGTAACAGTTCTAGCAATATTTTGGTGGAGTCTTTTGGGGTTTCCACATAGAGGATCAATGCCTTCTGCAAACACTGAAAGTTGGACTTCTTCCTTGTGGGTGTGGATGCCCTTGTTTCTTTTTGATATCTGATTGCTGAGCCTGGGACGTCTAGTATTTTTTTATTTAAATTTCATGAATGAACATGTAGTGTAGTAGTACTTTCAGAGGTAGAATTTAGCGATTCGTCTGTTGCATAGAACACCCAGTGCTCTTTACAGCAAGTGTCCTCCTTGACGCCCCTCACCCAGATATCCCATTCCCCCCACACATCCCCTCCTGTAACCCTGTTCCTATAGTCAAGAGTCTTGTATGGTTTGTCCCTCTCTCTGATTTCCTCTTATGTTACTTGTCCCTCCCTTCCCCTATGATCCTCTGCTTTGTTTCTCAATTTCCACATATGAGTGAAATCATATGATAATAGTCTTTCCCTGAAGGCCTTGTTTCGTCTAGCATAATACCCTCTAGTTCCATCCATGTTGTGGCAAATGGTAAGATGTCAGTGTATTGATGGCTGAGTAATATTCCATTGTATATATATATATACACCACACTTGTTTATGCATTCATCCATTGATGGACATCTGGGCTCTCTCAGTATTTTGGCTATTGTGGCCTTTCCTCCTATAAACATTGTGGTGCAGGTGGCCCTTCAGATCACTACGGGTGTATCCTTTGGGTAATTACCCAGTAGTGTAATTGCTGGATCGTAGGGTAGATCTATTTTTAACGTTGTGAGGAGCCTCCCTACTGTTTTCCAGAGAGGCTGTACCAGCTTGCATTCCCACTAGCAGTGTAAGAGGGTTCCCCTCTCTCCCCATCCTCACCAACATCTGTCACTTCCTGACTTGTTAAATTTAGCCATTCTGACGAGTGTGAGGAGGTATCTCATTGTGCTTTTGAATTGTATTTCCCTGATAGCGAGGGATGTGGAGCATTTTTTCACGTGTCTGTTGGCCATTTGTGTATGTGTTCTTTGGAGAAACGTCTGTGTCCTTCTGCCTCTTTCTTGACTGGATTATTTGTGTTTGGGGGGATTCTGAATCATAAGAGCTTTATATATTTGGGATACTAACCCTTTATCAGGTATGTCATTTGCAAATATCTTTTCCCTATCCATAGGTTGCCTTCTAGTTTTCTTGATTACTTCCTTTGCTGTGGAGGAGCTTTTCAGTTTGTTGAAGTCCAAATACTTTATTTTTGCTTTGGTTTCCATTGCTTTGGGAGACATATGTAGAAAAATTGTATGATTAATGTCAAAGAGGTTACTGCCTGTATTCTCCCGTAGGATTTTAATAGCTTCATGTCTCACATTTAGGTTTTTAGTCTATTGGGAATTTGTTTTTGTATATAGTGAAAAAAATGGTCCAGTTTCATCCCTTTGCATGTTGCTGTCCAGGATTCCCAACACCATTTGTTGAAGAGACTATCTTTTTCCCATTGGCTGTTTTTTTTTTAAGATTTTATTTATTTATTTGACAGAACAGAGAGAGAGATAGCAAGAGCAGGATCACAAGAAGGGGGAGTGAGAGAGGGAGAAGCAGGCCTCCCGCCGAGCACGGAGCCCGATGTGGGGTTCGATCCCAGCACCCTGGGACCATGACCTGAGCCAAAGGCACACACTTAACCAACTGAGCCACCCCCGCACCCCGGATATTCTTTTTCAAAAATTTTTATTAGTTTATTTTAGAGAGAAAGATCGAGAGAGCGAGCTTGCCCAAGTGGGGTAAGGGGCAGAGGGAGAGGGAGAAGATCTCATGCAGACTCTATGCTGAGCGTGGAGCCTGTCGCTTGGCTTGATCTCAATAAACTGTGCCAAAACTATGAGTCACATGCATAACCAGCTGAGCTACCCAGGCACTGATCATTGGATCCTTTTTTTAATAGCCTCTTCCTTTTTTTTTTTTTTTTTGGCGTAGAGTTTGAAGTAATTCTTATCCACCCTTTCTTCTCTTGTTTATGCACTTTAGACTATACCTTATCCTCAAGCATGACCTCATCTGCATTCAGTACAAGTTGTGGGCCACCTTCATTAATATTGGATTAAAGCTATTTTCTAGTTTTCAGTATGATTTCTTTCAGCATAAGGTAGCTACCAGAGTATTGCTTGGTCCGAGATTTTTCCGTTCTTTTTCATGTTGAATTCTACATCAACTTTCCTCTTGTCAGGCAACCGATTCTTACTTCCTTTGAAGCCTGTTAAGGCTTATTCGAGTGAGTAATTTTGTTAAATACTAGTTTACATTACTAGTACACATTAAGCAAAGTGTGTATTCTGTCATCATTGTGTTTCATGCCCTTGTGTTGCTTCCTTATTCGAGGAACCTCCTGTGTGTAATCTGAACCTAGCACCACCACCCCCCCATAAGAGGAGGGCAGGAATAAACCCAAGAAAGAGGTGGATCACCTCAGATTGGTGGGTTGCAGGTTAAGAAGCAAGGAAATTTATTTACGATTCTTTTTTACCGCGTCCAAAAGCCTAGGAGATATCCACGCCAGTCCATCAATTCTTTAAAGATTATACAGAGAGACTATGGACTCTGAGAAACAAACTGAGGGTTCTAGAGGGGAGGGGTGTGGGGACTGGGTTAGCCCGGTGATGGGTATTAAAGAGGGCATGTACTGCATGGAGCCCTGGGTGTTGTATGCAAACAATGAATCAGGGAACACTACCTCAAAAACTAATGATGTCATAATGTATGGTAATTAACATCAGATTAAAAACAGTTTATACAGAGGATTTAAGTGAGTTCAGCCATATACAGCTTCCAAAGACTCTTTTTTAAAAAATTTTATTATGTTCTGTTAGTTGCCGCAACATACATCATTAGTTTTTGAGGTGGTGATCCATGATCCATTGTTTTCGTGTAACACCCAGTGCTCCATGCAGCACGTGCCCTCCTTAATAGCCATCACCGGGCTAACCCATCCCCCCCTCCCCTCTCCTCCGAATCCCTGTTTGTTTCTCAGACTCCATAGTCTCTCATGGTTCATCTCTCCCTCTGATTCCCTCCCCCGCCTTCATTTTTCCCTTCGTTCTCCTAAGGTCCTCCATGCTATTCCTTATGTTCCACAAATAAGTGAAACCCTGTGATAATTGACTTTCTCTGCTGGAGTTATTTCACGGAGCATCATCTCCGCCAGTCCCATCCATGTTGATGTAAAAGTTGGGTATTCATCCTTTCTGATGGCTGAGCAATATTCCATTGTCTATATGGACCACTTCTTCTTTATCCATTCATCTGTTGAAGGGCATCTCGGCTCTTTCCCCAGTTTGGCTATTGCGGACATTGCTGCTATGAACATTGGGGTGCGTATGGCCCTTCTTTTCACTACATCTGTGTCTTTAGGGTCAATACCCAGGAGTGCAATTGGTGGGTCATAGGGTAACTCTGTTTTTAACTTTTTGAGGCACCTCCACACTGTTTTCCAAAGTGGCTGTACCAACTTGCATTCCCACCAACAGTGTAAGAGGGTTCCCCTTTCTCCACAACCTCTCCAACATTTGTTGTTTCTCGCCCTGTCCATTTTTGCCATTCTAACTGGTGTAAGGTGGTATCTCAATGTGGTTTTGATTTGAATTTCCCTGATGGCTAATGATGATGCACATTTTTTCACGTGTCTCTTAGTCATTTATTTGTATGTCTTCTTCGGAGAAGTGTCTTTTCATGTCTTCTGCCCATTTTTTGACTTGATTATTTCTTTTTTCGTTGTTGAGTTTGGGAAGTTCTTTTTAGATCTTGGATACCAGCCCTTTATCTCTAGTGTCCTTTGCAAATATCTTCTCCCATTCTGTGGGTTGCCTCTTTGTTTTGTTGACTGTTTCCTTTGCTGTGCAGAAGCTTTTGATCTTGATGAAGTCCCAAAAGTTCATTTCTGCTTTTGTTTCACTAGCTTTTGGAGATGTATCTCGAAAGAAGTTGCTGTGGCCGATGTCAAAGAGGTTACTGCCCATGTTCTCCTCTAGGATTTTGATGGATTCCTGTCTCACATTGAGGTCTTTCATCCAAAGAGTCTTATGACCACAATTCTATGTCAAGACGGTATCCTTAGGGTATATTCGAAGAACGGGAAAGGAAAGCAGTATGCACATTTCAAGAACAGGGCACTAGGAGGGGGTGCCAGTGTGGCCCAGTCAGTTAAGCCCCTGACTCTTGATCTCAGCTCAGGTCTTGATCTCAGTGTCGTGAGTTCAAGCCCCGTGTCGGGCTCCACAGTGGGCATGGAGCGAACTTTAAAAAAAAAAAACAAAGTAAAAGAGGGGACCGTGTGGATGCATATATTTATTCGTTTGTGTGTTCTATTTACACACTTATAATTTTAACCCTGACCCGTTTAAAATTATTTTCATATGTGGTATCAAAATAAGTAGATCCCCATACGGGAAGTGAGGGCCAAGTAAAATAAGACAACATCAGAAAGGGAGAGAAACCATAAAAGACAGTTAACTATGGGAAACACACTGAGGGTTCCTGGAGGGGCAGTGGGTGGGGGATGGGGTATCTGGGAGATGTCCAGTAAGGAGGCACTGGATGTAATGAACACTGACTGAGGTTTATATGTAACTGGTGAATCACTAAAGTGAAACTACTCTGAAACTAATACTACACTATCCGTTAAGCACTTGAATTTAAATAAATCAATAATATTAGATTCAACCTCACGGTAACATGGAGTACAAAACCTGTTACCGTCTTTTGATTCATACTTCTTATGGCCCTTTTTCTCTTTATGAAAACGTTCCAATATTTGTTGTGATTCCACTTTTCTCTGTGAGGTTGTTCAGTCTGTATTTCCTTTGTCTTTTATTGACTATCACACAGCTTCCACTATGCAGCCCTGAGTTGATACAGTGTTAATAATTACTAACAGCGAATGCAAAGTATGAATTCTATTACTTCCCTTATACTGCAGGATTTGTGGAATACTTTAACTTCATTTCTCCCCTTGAACTTCTACCTTATATTTACATTACGTTAATTTTACATATACTTGAAACGCCATAAAATATGATTCTTTTGTTTCTACAATGATGATGCAGTCAATATTCTCTTATGTTTACTCACACAATGACCTTTCTTTGCTCCTCCTTATTTCCTATAATACTGTTTCACTTTGGAGTTCTATTTTTTCTGCCTGGAGAACTTTTAATATTATTTCTCTTAGTGCACACTTGCTGGTGATGAATTTCATCAGTGTGTGTGTGTTTGTGAGGGAGAGAGAACACTTACAATTCGTCTTCTTAGAGAATATTTTTATTGCTTATAGAATCCTACATTGACACTTGGTTTCCTAGACTGTGAAAGCTACCATTTCATTTTCTCCTAGGTTTCATTATTCTATGATATCGCTCACCTTTAAAGGTAAAGTATACTTTTTTACCTGCTTACTTTTATGAATTTCTATTTGGTTATCAGCACTCTTTAAATTTGATGCTGTGGGGGTGACTATCTTTGTCATTATTTCTGGAGGGTCTACAGAGCTTGTGATATGTACGGATGCCTTTCATCAGTTGTAGAAAATCTGGGCTATTGTTTGTTCACACACTGCTTCTTCCCTCTTTTTTCTCTCCTTGCCTCTCTTCACTTACACCTGTGTTGGACCTCTATCCTTACCTTTTTTTCTCTCTAGCTTCATGTTGATATTTTCAGCTCCCTAATCCTGTGGTCTGCCTTGGTCCTGACCTTGCTTGTATGGAATCTTCTGCTAACCCGATATAGTGGATTCTTAGTTTTAAAGGCTGGGTTTTCACCATTTGAAAATGTCCATTTGAATCATTTAAAGATAGTTTAGTTTTCTGTTGAAATTTTTCATCTTTCAGGATGAGAATCATACGCAGTTGTTCCTAGGAAGTACCATTGCTAAAAGTAGAGGCAACATTTTTCTTTTACTGAAACCCATCCATTTAACATATGGACAGTACGTTTCTACTAATATTTATACTCAGTGGAACAATAAGATTTCTGTATATGAAGGAATAGCAGTTTTGATCACACACTATGCCTATTCAAAAATAACATGAAAAATCAGGAGGTGGGTGGGGGAAATCTGTTAAATAGGGGATGGGGATTTAGGAGGGGATGTAGGATGAGCACTGGGCTTTGTATGTAAGTGATGAATCACTAAATCCTACACCTGAAACTAATATTACACTGTATGTAAACTCACTGGAATTTTGTAAAAACTTGGGAAAGTAAAAAGAGAAGATTCTGAATAATATTAAAGGAAAGGAAAACGATTTGGGGACTCCAGAAGTGGATAACAACACAGTGGCTGGAAAACTTACTATGTGAGCTGATATTACAGCCCAAATCCAAAGACAGTATGAAGGCAGAATTCTCTCTTCCTTGGGTGACTTCAGCCCTGTTTTCTTTTATGGTCTTCGTCTGACTGAATGTGTCCCGGCCCCCTTATAGAAGGTGATGTGTATTACTCGTAGTCTACTGGTTTAAATGTTAACCTTATCTAGAGATTAGCTTCCCAGCAATATCCCCTCTAGTATTTGACCAAATATGTGAATACTCTGTCCTAGCCAAGTTGACACATGAACTTAACCATCATCTGTTCTTTCCCTGGGAAGCGTCTCTGGAAGGCAGGTTACGTGAAAGTATTAGCACCAAAGCGGTGGGCAGCATTCTTAACTTACAGTTCAACGGAATCATTGTCATTTTTCTTCCCACTGAAACTAAGACCTCTAGGCAAGCAAGGCATAAAGCCACAGGGGCAGGAAATAGAAATTGTGCTAGTGCATCACTAGGGGTTAATAGTGAGTGGTGCCACTCCCAGTTTCCATCCCTCGATTCCTGGACCCGTGATTCCTGCCCGTGGGAAAAATAGCCCCGTGTGTTGGATGCTGATTCAGGTATACAGCCTCCTGGAGAACCTTGCCCCACTCCTACAGGGTATTGCCATCTACCTGGCACCATTAGCAGAGTCTTCAAAAGGACATTCCAACGTTGCGTCAGCCAGCGGACTTGGAACAGTGGGGAGCATGATAGCACCAGTGAATTGCATGACTATGGGCTCGTGGCTTCACACCATGTGCTGTGAACTTAGTTCCTCCATCCGAATCAGGCTGCACGGAATACAACAGTGGTAGATAAAGCATTCCGTAAGTCACTGCTGTTAGTTTAGACACGAAGCATTGCATGCAGGGAAGGCAAATTCATGTCGATGGTAAGTGTCTACTCCAGTAAGAACAAATGCTGCTTTTCCATGATAGAAGAGGTCCAATGTAATAAGCCTGCCACCAGCTAGCTGGCTGATCACCTGGGGGGATGGTGCCTTATCAAAGACACAGGGATCATTTCTGTTGCTAGCAGGTGTGGGCACTCAGCGGTGCACTCAGCCACGTCAGCTCTGGTGAGTAGAAGTCCAGTGCTGAACCAATACATAACATCCTTCTATGACCCATGGCCAATTGGTCCAGTAGCCCATTGGGCAATGACAAGGATGGCTGAGGAAAGAGGCTAATATCCATAGAACAGTTCATCTTATATACTTGATTAGTAAAATGCATCTCTGCTGAGAGAGAGAGACAACCAACAAACAGACTCTTAACTGTAGCGAGCAAACTGATGGTTACCGGGGGTGGGGGTGGGGTGGGGATGGGTGAAATAGACGATGGGGATTAAGGCGTGCACTTGTCCTGATGAGCGCTGGGTGATGTCTGGGATTGTTGAATCACGATAGTATACACCTGAAACTAATATAACACTGTAGGGTGACTATACTGAAATTTAAAAGAAAAGAGAATGGAAAAAAAGAAAAAGAAACTTCCTCTCTGCTGAGGTCACCCTTTAGTGAGCATTCACATAAGCCACAAATACCTTCACATTTCTCACCTACTCAGAGAGGTCTATCCACATACCTCTTCCCTAGAATTTTGTCACCTATTTTAATTCCTATTCCTTCCAATTCCCTGACCTGTCTGCCAAACAATTGGCCACAGCCCGTGAATTGGAAGATAATCAGAATTCCGTCCATTTCCTCTTTTCCTTAGAGGAGGGGAGAGGGGCAGAGGGAGAGGGAGAGAGAATCTTAAGCAGGCTCCACGCCCAGCACAGAGCCCAACAGGGGGCTCGATCCCACAACCCTGAGATCGTGACCTGAGCCGAATTCAAGAGTCAGGCGCTTAACCAACTGAGGCACCCTAGTGCCCTTGTCCATTGATCTTTTAAGAAAAGTAAACAACCGGGTGCACTGCTCGAAGTTCTGCCCACTGGGAGGTTGACCCTTCCGCACTGTCCTCCACGGATATCCCAGAAAGGGGCTGTAGTACCACAGCTATCCACTTGCAGGTGGTGTCTGCGTATGGTGCAGAATCATCTGTAAATTGGGCCCAAAGTAGCACTTCCTCTGTCAATTGCATGTATCCCTGCCGTTGCACAAATCTGTGAGGCAGTCTGGCTCGGGGAAATGTTAAAGACAAAAGTGTGAAAGGAAACGGGTAACACAACCTATACCATTCCCTACTCCCTGGTTTCACTCTCTACGACAAGGCATCTGCTTTTGCTTCCTTTTCAGACTCCTCAGGCAAGTGGTTTTATTTTTTTATTTTTTATTTTTTATTTTTGCCTTTTGTCTACAATGGTCAGTTACAATCACAGGGAGACATAGGCAGCAGTGAGCTAACTCCATGGCAGCCAGAAGCAGAAACTCTTCACTAGTTTTTTAAAATAGTTTTACTCTTTAGAGCAGTTTTAAGTTCACGGCAAACTTGAGCCAAAAGTCAGAGTTGCCACATACCTACCGCTCCCACCCATACACAGCCTCCTCCACTTACAATATTCTGCGTCAGAGTGATGCATGAACTATAATCGATGAACCCATATATCATAATCCCTCCAAAAGTCCACCGACAGTTTACGTTGTGATTCACCTTTGGTGCTGTACATTCTAACAGTTTTCACAAATGAGTAATGTCATGTCCACAGGATTTCTGAGTGGGCATAAACTTTCAACTACATTAACTAAACATCAAAAGTGCAATTATTGTATCTACAGAATTATTTCGCTGTCGTAAAATTGCTCTGCACACTGCCTGTTCTTCCTTCTCTCCTCTACCTCACGAGGCCACTAATGTTTTAATGTCTCCATAGTTTTGCCTTTTACGGAAGATCACCACAGTAGGAATCTTACCGTATGTATAGCCTTTTCAGATTGACTTTTCCACTGCTGAGATGCATTTAAGGTTCCTCCTGGCTTTTCATGGCTTGATGGCTCCTTTGTTTTAGCCCTGGATGATATTCCGTTCTCTGGATGTGCCGTAGCTCTAGATAAATATACATTTATCTCCCAAAAAAGGAAACCACTATGTTGGTTGCTTCCAAGTTTGAGTAGTTATAAATAGAGCTACTATAAACATTTGTGTGTAGGTTCTTGTGCGGACATAAATTTTCAACTAATTTGAGGAAACACTAAGGCGTGTGATTACTGGATTGTACGATAAGCATGTGTTGAGTTTTGTGAGCAACCTCTATTCTGTATTCCAAACGGTTATGCCGCTTTGCCTTTCTACCAGCAGCGAATGGGAGTTCCAGTTACTGCACGTCTTCACAAACATTTGATGTTCTCAGTGTACAGTGATGCCTCGTTGTTGTTTATTTTGCAATTTCATAATGGCATAGGATGTTGAGCATCTTTTCATATGCTTATTTCCCATGTGTGTATCTTCTTTGGTGACTTCCCTGTTCGTGTCTTTGCCTATGTTTAAATCGGGGTGTTCATTTTCATATTTTGGGGTTTAAGAATTCTTTCTAAATTTTGGATAACAGTCTTTTATCAGATATGCCTCTTCATCTATTTTCTGCCAGTCTGTCAAAGAGCAGACTTTTTTAATTTTAATGAGGCCTACCGTATCTATTGTTTCTTTCATGGATCATGCCTTTAGGTTGTATCAAAAGAAATGTTCTCTGTGTCCATCTTCATCTAGATGTTCTGCTCTGTTTTGGATTGCCTACGCAAAGGCATCTCCCATGGAGTTCTGTAGTTTTTATTTTACACTTAGGTCTATGATCCTTTTGAGTTAATTTGCTGTGAAGGGCATAAGGTCTGTGTCTAAATTCATTTTTCCCCACGTGAATGTCCAGATATTCCAGCATCATTTGTCGAAAAGACTTCTTTGCTCCAGCGTATTACTTTTGGTCCATTGCATAAATCTGTTGGCTGTGTTTATGGAGGTCTGTTTCTGGGCTTTCTCTTTTGTTCCATTGACCTGTCGGTCTATTCTTTCTCCAGTACCATACTGCCTTGATTGTCTTAAGTTTATACTAAGTCCTGAAGTACGGTAGTGTCAGGCTACCAACCTTTTCTCCTCCTTCAGTATTGTGTTGGCTGTTCTGTGTCTTTGGCCTCTCCATAGAAACTTCCTAATCAGTTTGTCAATGTGCGCAAAATAACCTGCCGGATTTTGATTAGGATGCATTGAATCTATAGAACAGAGTGGGAAGAATTGGCAAATCGACGATATTGAGTCCCCTTCCATGAATATGAACTATCTCTCCATTTGTTTCGTTCTTCTTTGATTTCTTTCATCAGACCGTTGTAATTTTCCTCATATAGATTTTGTACATATTTTGTTAGACTTAGACCAAATAGATCATTCTGTGGGGTGCTAATGTAAATGGTAATGGGTTCTTAATTCCAAAGTCCAGTTCCTTAGGCCGATATAGAAGAAAGCAGTGGACTTTGCTATGGTAACCTTGTATCCTCAAACTGGGCAGAATGGCTAATTTGTTCCACCAGGTTTTTATTCTTTTAAGTATCTTTACAAAGAAAATCATGATATCTGCAAACAGAGACAGTTTGTTCCTTCCTTCTCAATCAGAGTATCTATAATTTCCTCCCTTGTTAGCTAGGACTTCGAGTAGGATGTTGAACCTGAGTAGCAAGAGGGGACGTCCTTGCCTTTTCCTGACCTCAGAGGGAAAGCTCACAATTAAGTCCAGTGTTAGCTGAAGGTTTCTTGTAGATGTTCTTTACCGAGCTGAGGAAGTTCCTCTTCATTTCTGTTTTCTGAGTTTTAATCATGAATGGATGTTGGATGGTGTCAGATGCTTTCTCTGCATCTATTGATAGACTCAAGGGATGCTTTTTCTGTAGCCTATTTCCTCACTGAAAATTTGGAAAACAAAATTGAATTGGAAGTGGTATCAAGTCGTTGGTCTGAGTGCAATACAGGCTGTTTGAAATGAGAAGTCACCGAAATGATGATCATGATCATTTTAAGTTGATACGTCTTCTGAAATAAAATGAGGGTTCCATTGAACACCCGGAAGTATGAGCAACGATTGAAATGTAGAAGGCAGATACGATCTGTATTATCTTACAGAGGTAAAGTGATGACTAAGGCAAACCTAAAATCAGCCATAGACCAGACGTCCTGTCAGGGCCTGGCAGGTGGTACACGCTCCTCCTTCAGTGCCGTTCAGACATTGTTCCCACAGTAGCGAACAAAGGCAGATTATCGTTTCAGCCCTTCGCTGAGATACTTCAGATGCCAGGCCTCATGTACGGGTGCTCCCTTTTGGGATGACGTGAATACCATTTTCATCCCTGCTCCACAGCATATAGAGCATCTTTAAGTTACGTGCAAACTATGTTAGGGATTCGATGTCTATCTTTACTGCTCATTATGCAAAATGTTTTTCATTGACTAGCTGACTCCCTGTACTGTCCTCTGATGGGCATTCAGCCCAGATCATAATAGTCTGATGGGACCACAGTTTTCATGAAGGGTCCATATCCTTTTTGTTACAGTCCCCAGAACTTTGTTCTAATAAATGACAACGATTACTACTCCGCCCTATAAATAATGATAAAAGCACATAAGCTAACACGGACTATCATCTACCCTCACAGTCTTGTCAGAGACACAGGGAGCTGAGTAAAACGTGTGAGGTTTGATTCCTCCTATCAAGAAGAGAGGCATAAGAAATGGGTTCCCTAGTTGATAGGCTATTTCCTCTACGGTGACAGTGGAATGTCTGTGGAATGCAATGGTTTAGGTCAAATTTTCTCTCTGTCTTTGACGTCTCATCTCTTTCTCACTGTCTCTTGGGGGAGTCTTCCTGACCTTCCTCTCCCTGTTCTTCCTCATTACTAGGGCCAGGTTCCTGATCTCACGGTGGCCCCTGCGCTCTGTCCTCAGCTCTTAGCCCTCACCCATCTGTCCCCGTTCACATGCTACAACCCCTCCACTTCCCATTCTGGATGTCTGTGGTCCAGGGTGAGTCTGTTCCAATCATGAGCTTTCTGCTAAGTCAAAGTGACCTGTCCTTTCATTCGAGGAAGCCTCACTGAAGCCTTGGTGAGGTCTTGGTGTCACCAGGCACAGCTCAGCCATAGACTGTCCACCTTATAGTCTTTACCAGCAGGGGGCAACTCATCTCCAAGACCAGGAAGGCCTCAGAGAAGACAGACGAGAAACACACACTGAATCATTCACACCTGAGAGGGTCACTGGCCTCAGGGTGCATGAGCTCCTGACCTGGAGGTCCCTTGGACCCTCCCTCTGTGTGTGTGGATAGCTAGGGGCAGCCTAGGGCCAACGTTGCCTCTGCCTCCTGGAGGACCCCGGTCTTAGTCCCTGCTGTTCAGAGTCTTCCGCAGATGGTCTTCCTCTTCCTCCTGTTCTTCTTTCTCCTACCAGAAGCACAATTCTGTGGTTAATAGGAAGTTCTCCTATTGTCAGTCATCCTTTCCACATTGAAAGTTAGCATTTTAACCTTTCTCCACAAGAGCATCTTGCTCTGTAGCCTGGACCCCAAGACAGATTGGGCTACCAGCTTGGCCTGTCCTGACGGGCACACTCAGGACCCTGAAGGCACTGGAGCATCCCCAGCAGAGCCCGGTTTTAGAAAAGAGCCCCTGGGTCCCCATTCAGATCCTGACCAGCTGCCGACTCTGCCTCCACCCAGGCCCCTCCCAAGGTCTGAATGCTGCGACTACAACTCCTAGCTGGGGCACGTAGATGCACGGGGGCTGCTGGTCTCGAGGAGACACAGGCCTGAGGAGGAGGTAGCAGAAAAGCTCTGGATGGCCCGAGGGGATGTACGGCTGTGGGGTGAGGAATGACCCACCCACAACCTGCCCACTGACCTGCTGCTGGGCCACAGACCCAGCTCCTGCCCTCCATGGGTCTCAGTCTCCTCACCTGCCCGATGGGCACGATTACGCTCCCCGCACACAGGGCATGCTCATGAATGGAAAGGGCTCTGGAGTGATGAGAAAGCTGATTTGGCCCCAGAAGAGGAGGAGCAGGTCAGATTTGGACGGGAAGCCGTGATTTGGGCCTCCTCAGGCACAGCCAGGGGCTGCCTCCCCGGAAGCGCTCAGCGCACTCAGGCAGGTGGGAAGCTCTGAAATCAGAATCATGGGCCACTTGAGGTCCTCTCTGTAGTGCTCTGTGGTGGTCAGCCATCTGTGTCACAGGGTCCTTCCTGTTTGTTCTCATCTCTGCCCATGGGGAACCCCGACACGGGCTCAGGGAGCTCACTGCTTCATTGGTAACTGGACCCAACTGCACTTGATACAGTCGTGTGTCCTCTTCACAACACCCCCCTGGTTAACGCTAGTGTAACTTATCCAAAGGGTGGTTCGCATGTTCTGAAATGATTTTGATGATGTCCCATGATTTATTTCGGGCATAGTGTATTCAGGGCTCTTCTACTGGATGGATAAGTAGTGTGCAATTCAGGTTTCTGCCCTCTTATGCTAGTTGTGGTGTGCTCTCTTGGACATACAATAATGCTTATATATAAACTCGACTTGGAGTAGAGAAAAATTGGAAATAATTCAATCATGCACCAACAGGGCAACATATCAACAAATTGTGCCAGATTCCCACCATGGAATACCGCACAGCTGTGAAAAAGAATGAACTAAATCCCACAGAGACATAATGATGAGTGGGGGAAAAAAAAACGGATACATAACAGGACACACTATAGGATCCACTTTGTGTCTAGCTCAAAAGCTAACAAACTAATGTTTAGTCATTCATACAGCCATGTTGGAGCAGTCTTACACAAAAGCAAGGATTCTATCCTGCCTAACAGGCAACTTTCTATTGTTAATTACGTAGTAAAATTCACATTTTCGTATACGGTTCTATGAATTACAACACATGTCCACATTCACATAATCAGGAGTGCAGTCAGTATACAGAGCTTTTATGTCACCCTTCAGAACTTCCCGAGTTCTTTATGCTGCCCCTGGATGCTCACTCTCTTACCCCACGTCTGGACCCCGATGACCGCTTATTTGTACTCCGTTCCTAGATTTTTGTCATTTCGAGAATATCATATAAGTGGAATAATAGAGCCTGTAATCTTTTGACACTCCTTCACTCTTCATAACACAGATAGAGTTTCACAGAAGTTGTTGAATGTGGTTGTGCAGAATGCAGAACAGGCACATATTTCGTTAGAGATGGGGATGGATCTATTATAAATGGAATTGTGGATTTTTTTAAAGTTTTGCCTCCAATATTTCATTGCTAGTTTCTTTTTTTTTTTTTTTAAGATTTTATTTATTTATTTGACAGAGAGATAGAGAGCACAAGTAGGCAGAGTGGCAGGCAGAGGGAGAGGGAGAAGCAGGCTCTCTGCTGAGCAGGGAGCCGGACATGGGGCTCGATCCCAGGACCCTGGGATCATGACCTGAGCCGAAGGCAGCCGCTTAACCGACTGAGCCACCCAGGCGCCCCTAGTTTCTTTTTTTTTTTTTAAAGATTTTATTTATTTATTTGGGAGATATATTTGAGAGAGAGAGAGAATGAGAGATAGAAAGCACAAGAAGGAAGAGGGTCAGAGGGAGAAGCAGACTCCCTGCTGAGCAGGGAGCCCGATGCGGGACTCGATCCCGGGACTCCAGGATCATGACCTGAGCCGAAGGCAGTCGCTCAACCAACTGAGCCACCCAGGCGCCCATTGCTAGTTTCTAGAAAAGTGAAGGTGCTTGTTTTTTTTTTTTGTTTGTTTGTTTGTTGAACTCATTTCCTGCAATGTTCATTAACTCACTTGTTACTGCTATGAGTATTTTTCATACAGTCTCTAAAATATTTCTATGTAGACCATCATATGATCTGTGAATTGGAGTTGTTTTTTCTCTTCACCAACTGGTAAGCCATTTATTTCTTTTTCTGGCCTCAGCTAATTGGCTACGACTTCCAGTATAATGTTGATAGCAGGGGTGAAAGTGGACATCCTTGTTTGGTTCTTTCCTCCCCGCCCCCCAGATTTACTGAGATGTAAATAACATATAACATGGAGCAATTTTAAGGAGTACAAAAGAGGAAAATACAGACAGAGAGTGCTGGATATAAAATAGCTAGATCGACAGTCAGACAGACCGATAGAGAGATATATGAAACGATTGCCAGCATCGGATTAGCTAACACCTCGCCTCCATCCCATAATTACAATTTCTTTTTGTGGTGAGAACACTTAAGTCTACTCCCTTAGGGGCGCCTGGGTGGCTCCGTCGGTTCACTGTGTGCCTTTGGCTCAGGTCATGATCTCAGGGTCCTGGGATCGAGCCTTGAATCCAGTTCCACGCTCACTGGGGAGTCTGCTTCTCCCTCTCCCTCTGCTCCTCACTCCCGCTCATGACTTCTCTGTCTCTGTCTCTGTCTCTGTCCCTCTACCCCTCTCAAATACATAAATAAAGTCTTAAAAAGAAACTAGGTCTACACGCTTAGCAACTTCCAAGTCTATAATACAATAAAATTAACGGTAATCACCATGCTGTACATTAGATCCCCAGGATTTATTCATCTTAGAACTGGAAGTTGATACGCTTTGCCCAGCATCTCCCACTTCTCCTACCCCTAACCCGTGGTAACCACCATTCTACTCTGTCTCTACAAGTTCCGCTTTTCTGGAGTCCACAGATAGGTGAGATCATACGGTGGTCATCTTTCTCTTCTGACTTGTTTCACTTCGCATACTGCCCTCAAGGTCCATCCACGTTTTCGCAAATGGCAGGACTTCCTTCCTTCTCACGGCTGAACAGTATTCCATCAGATATGGATGCCACATCGGCTTTATCCATTCCCCTCTTTGGACACTTAGGTTGTTTTCATATCTTGGCTATTGTGAGTGATGCTGCAATGAATATGGGAGTGCGTGTACCTCTCTGATATCCTGATTTCATTTTCTTTGGACATGTACCTAGAAGTTGGTTGCTGGATACTCTACTCTATTTTTAATTTTCTCCATACTGCTTTCCATAGTGGCTGTACCAGTTTTCATTCCTGCCAACAGTGCACAAGAGTTCCCTTTTCTCCACATCCTCACCAGCTCTTGTTCTCTTTTTTCTGATGACAGCCATTCCGAGAGGTGTGAAGTGATACCTGGTCGTAGTCTGGGTTTGCATTTTCCTGCTGATTAGTGATGCCGAGCAGCTTTTCATGAT